>NC_133648.1:301580179-301889917 GCF_009905375.1 Apium graveolens | reverse complement strand
AACTAGCAAGACAATCTGCCTCTCAGTGTAACTTTCGGTGAGACTATTGAAAATGGCCTAGCATGACAATCGGTATGACAATCCTGATTGTCATGCTAGTTCATTTTCAATTGTCTTGCTGATTTAATGCAGATTTTTATCCAATTTAAATTCTGAAAATTCCTAAAATTAATTCAGAATTAATTAATCAATTAATTCAATTAATAAATAAATTATTCTTCGCAGATATAATTTATTTTCTTAATTAAATTAGATGACTTAATTAATTAATAGAGAATTAATTCTAGTCTTGAGCAGCAACCATTCTTCTGCAAATCTTCTGAAAATCACTGAAAATTATGAATCAATTCCACCACTTCAACGTTGACACTCGATGTACTGTCTGGTTCATGAGTGACTAACTTCCGTGACGTTTCTTCATGTCTTGACTTTGACGCTTTGATTTTCTTCAGATTAAATCCTTGTAATTAATGATACTCTGACGAGATCTCTGTCACTTGATTAAATCCACGATCTTGATTTATATCACTGAGGCATGATTAACTTCTTGAACTTCTTCCAGTGAATTAACTCCTCGAGTCTGTAGATGAACCTTGTTTCTGAATCCTTTGACAGATATTACTTTGCGAGATCTCTCTGACGGTCGATCCACTATTTACTTATTACATTCTTATTTGAGTTGAGTTGAATCCTCGAATATACAAATAGGCTATGACATATGACTTACAGAGAACATACCAATTCCTGACTTCTATTTGCCAATCCTTAACAAGCTAAAGAGAACAAAGTCAAGAATAGTCAAGAAAGTGAAGCTATCACCTCTCAAATCCAAATCAGTAGTCAAAGCTCAATCTAAAGTCAATAGGGGAGATTACATGTACTTGTGTCAGATCAAAGAATTTTCTGATCTAAACCTCTATCTAGATGAACTAGATGAAGTGAGAGGAATTGATGCATACAGAAACCTACCTGAAAGGTTAGTGTTCAAGTACAAAGGAGGAAAGGAGATTCAGTGGCCACTTCACAGGATCCTTCAAGAAAGCCAAGCTGTACTGATTAAAGTTTATTCATCCTTCAAGAAGATTGGTACTGAAGAAGATTGAAGAGCTAAGGAGTGTTAGAGCTAAAGATACACTTCCAAAGACTCTAATCATCCCTTACACAGGGAGAAGAGTGTATCTAAGGCCCTACTGGCTGATGGAGTTCATGGATGACAAAGGAGTGAAAAGATTTTTCAGATTAGAAGACCAATTGAGCATCTCCAGCAATGAGACTCTTTTGGAAATGCAAGGAAAGCTAAATCTCTCAGAATCTGATGAACCGGAATTCCACAGGCAACTCCAAAATCAGATTGAGGAAAACAACAGAAAGCTTGGAAAGAGATCCAGACCTTCAAGGAACTAGATAAATCTGCTCAGGCTAGAGGAGCATCTTCAAAATGACTGTGAGCAAAACTTTGTACATTTTGTTAATTGAAGCACTTTTCAGTATTATCTATTGTCTTTTAAAAGTTGTATTTTTAAGGTGTTTTATTATCATCAAGCGTCTCTTAATTTATGGCTACAATTCTAGTAGACATAAATTGGGGGAGATTGTTATGTATATGTTGTGTACTTGATGATTTCATGAACAAAACACCTTGGTAGATTTTACTTAGTGAAATTATGTAGCACTCGGCGGATAAGGTTTATAGTCCGGACGGATGACTCAATATAGTCCCAACGGATGATCACTTATTATCCATCGAGTAAGTAGCTTATGTAACAATAAGTCTGTAGCACATTTCTGCATACACATTGTTTAGAATCTGTAGTAGTACGTAAGTCATATTGACTTTAGTTAGATATGCAGAATAGGTTGATTAATTGTACATAGATGATGTCTTGTAATTTTGCATAAGTGAAATGAAGTCAAGTGCCTGATTGCTACCCGAAGGATAAACAACAATGAATTCGACGGATGATCAACAACCCGACGGATGATCAATAACTCGACGGATGATCATGAACCCGATGGATAAAGAATTCAAATATCTGTTGACAGTGACAACATAGTCACATGCGTCGAGTGGATGTAAATGGAATGTGGTAGCCTATTCAACTGGGTTTTCGAGAACAAAGGAGCATTGCCATTTCCATGCTATTATGAAGATATTCAAAGATGCTGGAATAGAGTAATGAAGTAGCATTATAATAGACTAGATAGTTTTTTTTATTATCCTATCTCATTACTTTGTAATCTTGGTGATATATAAACCAAGAAGTAGCAACTAAGGAACTATCTGAGAAATTAGCAAAGAAACATTTGTAAGCAGAATTCTTAGCATTTCTCTGCATTCTTAGTGTTCAATATTTGTAAGTAGCTGTGAGCTTTTTGCACACAGAGTTCTCTCGATATATATTATATTTCTCTAGTGGAATCATTCAAATCCACCAGAAAGTTTTTATGACTCTTGTTTTTAATTACTTGTGTTTTGATTCATTTAAGTAATTATTCCGCATTGTGCTAATCATATCACACTTATATATATATATATATATATATATTCGAGTTAGAACATTTTTAAGTCAAGAAAAAGTTTCAAGAATTCCATTCAACCCCCCTTCTGTAATTCTTGTTATATTGTTAAGGGACTAACATGTATAAACCCCTTCTAGCACCTTTAGTGTTCTGTAGGGTTATAATCTGATATATAAACTACCCGTAATTATTCGTCTAAACTTCAAAAGCACAAATCTTAAGCCAATTTTTTGCACTTTATTTATTTGGATCTTGTCTAAGACTAATAAATCTTATAAACTGTGCTTGAAGTTAAAATTATACTTTGACTATATAATCGTCAATACACAAGTATACATTAAATCCTTAAGCCAACAAGCTTAAAGGTTAATTACAACTCCAAGGTTGTAATTAAAGTATTCTTCGATTCATAAATATATATATCAAATGAAGAAGAATCAAAAGAAGTCATAAGCTATAAGTGCTTTCAGTAAAAGACTTCTCATATTACTCCACAAAATTAACTTAATCTATAAAGGAGTAAATATAAATATACTTGAACTACCACATATTATTTGAAGTCAAGTATACTTATTTAGTTTTAATATTCTTATTTGAATATTATACTATTTTGTGAGCTAGTACCGTAACATACTAGTTCAAATCATCTTTTCTCTATACTTGTTGTTTTGTGGATTGTCTTATTAGTTTTGTAGTAAGGTGAAGTGGCGTGAGGTGATTCATGTTCTAAGATCCAAGTCCTAGACGTACTAACGGAGAGTTAGTAGTCTTTGCATCATGAAGAAGAGGAAATACCCAAGACCGGATCATTAAGATCCAAGACTGACAAAAGCCAAGGAAGCCAAGTCCATATAAAGGATTCTACATCAAATTTAAAGAAATAGTGGGAAGTTATTGTCTAAGATAAGTTGTGTAGGTATGATATTTATTTTGAGGTGGTAACCCTTGTGTTACGCACCAAGAAAAATACTTGTAAGGGTGTAAAGGCTTCTCCTCCTACTAAATGAGCAAGTTTATTATAAGGAAAAATCCCGAGTCCTGGAGAGGAGCTCGGGAACTGGACGTAGGGGTGAGCGAATCTATTAGAGGTGGCGCCATCGCGAACCAAGATAAAATTACGGTGTGGTATTTTTGTTCTTGCACTTTATTTTTCCGCACATATAAACTGCATAACTACTCGGTAAAGTTTTAAAAAGGGATAAATTATTTTAAAATGGCATAATAATTTTTAAATTGGTAATTAAGCTATTCAACCCCCTTATAGCTTAATATAGCCCTCTTACGGGACCTTACAATTGGTATTAAAGCAGTGCTTTTTAACATGTCTGTTAAGTGATTTGCAGATCTACAAGCACAACAAAAAGTGATCCGGAATGGCATATATTAATCCCGTTGGTTGTGGTGAAGGTCTATCTAGCTCAAAACCTCCTATATTTGATGGCACCAACTTTGCAACATGGAAAACGAGGTTTCACATTTATGCTAGATCTCAAGGAGTCAAAGTTTGGATGGTTATCGAAGACGGTGTTCGCGTTCCAACCAAAACTGTCGATGACATCATCATCAAAAAGAAGGTTAGTGAATACAATCTAGAGGAATAAGCCATAATGAATATAGCCGCCAAGGCGGAAATGGTTCTAACAAGTGCACTTTCAGAAAAAGAATATAAAAGAGTAAATAATTGTAAGTCGGCACAACAAATGTGGAAAAATTAGTGGTAACCTATGAAGGAACCACTGATATAAAAGATTCTCGGATGGAAATATTGATTTAAGAATATGAGAACTTTAAACTCCAAGAAGGGCAAGTCGGCACAAGAAATGTGGAACAAATTAGTGGTAACCTATGAAGGAACCACTGATATAAAAGATTCTTGGATGGAAATATTGATCCAATAATATGAGAACTTTAAACTCCAAGAAGGAGAAAATATCATCGATATGGAAATAAGATTTACTCGTATTATCGATGAGTTATCTCAACTTGGAAAGAATTATACTAAAAATGAAAAGAATAGAAGAGTGCTAAAATCTCTACCTACTAGTTGGAAGGTTAAAGTTACTACTATAAAAAAGATGCACACTTTAAATGAGTATAAGATTGATAACCTATTCGGAAATCTTCGTGCTTACGAAGAAGATTGTTAATCCCATACAATCTAACAAGGGGGTTGAATGTAATTCTTGGTTTCTTTTTTATTTTAAGAACTTTTCACAAATATAAATATATCAGTGTTGAATATGCAAAAGTGAGGAATGAAAATAAAGAAGTATTCAAACACAAAGTAATTAAACACAAGGATTAAAAACTTTCTGGTGGATTGAACTTATCCACCATAGATATATATTAGTGAGAACTCTGTGATACAAAAATGCACACAACTGCTTACAAGTATGATACACTTAGAACATAGAAATTCTTAACAGATACAGCTTTTTCTTTTTCTCAGTTTTTGCTTACTTGATTTTCAACTTACCATTCTAGGTTTATATATCACCAAGTTACATAATAAAAAGTCAAACTAATAAGACAAAAGTTTCTTGGTCTAATTTTATGCCGCTCCATTTCTCCATCCATCATTTTTGAATATCTTCAAGTTAGCATGGAAATGGAAATGCTTCTTTGTTCTCTAACGCTGTTAGGAATAAAGCATGAGCTAATAATTCACGCAAGTATACGCGTTCTCAAGTAATATAGAATGATTTCTAGTTCATTCCCACAGAGACTCAGACTAATTAAATTTAATTAACACTTACTCACCAATGTATGATTACTTCTCAATGTCAAGACAATGACACTTAAGGTTGATTGACTAATTATTAACTATGATTAACTACGAGAATAAAATACTTAAATTAACACTTGAATTAACAATATTAAACACACATGAGATCATAACTTCATTACTACTTCATTCAATAGTTATTGTTATTACCCTTAGCATGTAACCGTGATGATATTAATCGAACAACACGAAACTGATAAAAGCCAACTTTCGTTGTACAAGTACCATTTTACCAAGCATCCACAATTAAGATAAAATATGAATAGGCATCAATTATGTTGAGACCCTATATGTCTACAGAATTTGACAATATAACGATTTAAGCGCAAGTTATTCATTATGATTACACAGGGCAAGTAAAATGGTTAGAGTTACCCACTAATCATGCATACAATACACGAACCTATGCTAGCATGGCAAGTTCTAAATCTCAAGATTCACTGTCGCTTCACAAGAGATTAACAGGCTATCTTATATGTTCACGACGCACATAAAACGAATAAGCACAACCTATGTTAGATATCATACAATCATCACATACTAAGGTATTAAATAATTAAGTAAAGAAATCCAAAGTAAATCCGCTACGACCCCATGATCATGATTAGCCCATGATAGAACTCATCGTCACCATGGGTTCATTTGAAAACATGATAATAACACGACAATTTAAACTAATAAAATACTTATTAAAACCAGAGTACGTCACAAGAGTATTAAGGTTCAAAGTAAAGAAAACTAGCATCCACTGTTACAACAAATAAAAGAATCACAAGAAATCGTATGCTTCCTCTTCTTCGTTGCGGTGTGCTAAACGGTCTTCTTAATCTTCTCTCCTTGCTCCTTACTTGATTAATACTTGTAGCTTCTTATTGTGAAACGTCTCTCAATATTACTTATATAGAAGTCCACAAGAATCAGCAGTCTCAGAAGCCCAGTAGAACACGAATTAAAAATCTAGCATTAAAATTCTAACCCAAGGCGGCCGCCCTAGCTTTCCAAGCGGGTGCCTCAGCTTCCAAGTGGTCGCCCCAGATCCCAGACGGGCGCTTGGCATGCTTCCGGAAAAATGACTGTTTTGCTCTTGATTTTGCAGATTTCTTCGCACAACTTCACGCAACCGATTCCAAGTACTTCTCTAGGCTTATTATGATGAATTCTTCCTACATATACAAGTTATACCCTGAAATGCAAAAACACTAGAAAAATGCGTCAAATACACAAAATACTTGATTTCAAGACATCAATTCAAGCCATTATAAGTCGTTCTAAGTGGTATAAAATGCCACTTATCAAATGCCTGTTAATAGGCTACCATATTCCATTTGCATATAATCAACCCACGTGACTGTCAATTCACTATCAAATTCTTTTTGAATTTGATCATCCGTTGGAACTCTGTTGGATCATCCGTTGAGACTTTGTTGAATCATCCGTTGAGAGTCTGGTTGATCATCCCTTGTGGAACATCCGTTGAGAGTATCTTCATAGCAGTTAACTCTATTTCACTTATGCAAGATTACAAAGTATCTAATATTTACAATTATCCAACCTATCTTGCATATCTATCTAGTAGTCAACATGACTTAAAATATCCTATAACTTTTAGTTCTGTAAGGCATTACAATATGCAGGAATGTGCTACCAAAACTTATTTAAACATAAGCTACTCTCTCAACGGATGACTAATAAAATTATCCGTTGAGAGCTATAAAAATCACTTGATTAAATCTACTATGGTGTTTTTGTAGCATATCATCAAGTCTACAACTTATTACTAACAATCTCCCCCAATTTATGTCTACTAGAATTGTAGGCATAAATTTAGAGGGACTTGATGATAACAAAACACCTTTTTACATAGAAATTGTTCAACAGTAGATAAAACTGATAAGTGCTACTGTTTATGAAAAATTGTATAAAAGAAAGTTCATAGTAATCTCACAAGCCATTTTTCAAGATAATCCTTTAGTCTGAGCAGATTAATCTTTAGTCCTTGAATGTGTAATCTTCTTTCTCAGCCTTTCATTGTTCTCTTCAATCTGGTGTTGGAGCTGTCTGTAGAATTCAGATTCTTCTTCATTAGAGTGATCCAGCATCTCTTACATTCTCATGAGAGTTTCATTGCTTGAAATCTTTAGCTTACCTTCTAGTCTAAAAAATCTTCTAATATTCTTTTCATCCTTGAACTCCATTAACCAATATGGCCTCAAATGCACTCTATCCTCGGTGTAAGGAATAGTTAAGACTCTTGGGAGTGCATTTGGGTCTCTTCAGCTTTGTCTTATTCTTTCAATCTGGTTGAGTATCTGCTTCTTGGCAGCAATGTTAAAACCAAAATTTATCTTGATTGAGGATTAGAAGCCTGCATTGAGAATCCTATGAAGCGGCCAAGTGATTTCCCTGCCACCCTTGTACTTGAACACCAATCTTTATGGAAGTCTTTTGTAAGCATCAATAGCCCTTACTTCATCTAGCTCATCTAAGTAAAGATTGATGTCAGAGAACTTCTTAATGTCATAAATGAATAGTTGATCTCCTTTGTTGACAGTAGGTGTGGGTTTTAGTAAGGTTTTGGATTTGAATGGTATGGACTTTACTAGTTTGCTTGGCTTGTTCTTTCTTCTTTTGGAGGAGGTTGGAATTCAGAGATTAAGATCAGGAATAGGTAGGCTTTCCCAGTCTATTGATTCATCCTTTGGCATAATTGGTTCACCATGAAAATTTAATTCAGGATTGACCTTAAATTCAGCTTGCTTAATTATGGGCAAAGTTGATTGATTTGTAGTAGTAGACTAGATAGGCTCAGGTTCATCTTCTTTCTCTTTTTCTACTCCAAAATCCAGCTTCATTTTGGGCTCTTTCCTTTCTCATTCTTTTTCCATTTTCTGCTTTGGTTCCTCCAGTTTCTTAGTTTCAGTGATAGTAGCAGGTTTCTCAGCTTCTGATTTGGTAGCAATCTTTTCAGCCTTTTTCTTAGCTTATAAGGCAGCCTGCTTTTTCTGATTCTTAAGTCTCAGCTTTTCTTCTCTCTGGCTTGTGCAAATTGTGGATGTCCAGCCATCGCAAAAATTTCTTTTCCATGCCTGTAGACTTTTGCTACCTTTTTTCTTCAAAACTGAGTCTTTGGGATCTTTGATGTTTGCAATGGAGTTTCCAAACATTTTCTTTTCATCAGATTGAGGAGTTGCATAGACTAGGTCCAAAGGATTCTTGGCAGAATGTTTTGATGAATGATTCTTGGGCTTCAAGATCGCATTTCCCTTTGACTGTCTTCTAGCAGATGTTTGACCTCTCTCCATGTTCCTCAAGCTCATTTCACTGATAGGGATTTGTCTCAATTGTGTTAAGTGTTTCACAGATTTATCTTGCTTTGCAATGAGACAAAAAACCTTTTCAATCTTCTCATCAATTTTCTTCATTTTTTCATTCAGCCTGAGCTGAGTTGCTGCAAGATTGATCAAATCAATGCCATCTAGAACTGGTGGCTTTGAGAAAGTAATAGATGGAACAATTACTTTGTTGACTTGAATTTGCACATCCTTCTCCCCCTTACTAACTTGAGTAATTTCATCTTTCTCATGTGCATGCGAACAATTACTCATATGCATGCGAAGAAGGAAAAACATTAGCACAAATAAAGGCATTCCATGCACGGGCATACCTGTTCATCGCAACGGCCGGAAAAGAACGATACTCGTTAGATCCCATCTTAAACTTCTACACCGTGCCCGGCTGACAGAGAGTAGCACTAATCAAATTCGAATCAAAATCCTCGAGGGTCTTCTCGTTCCAATTCTCCTCCTGGGGCTTCCTCTGTCGCTGCCCAATCACACGGTGAATTGCCTCGGGCTGGTAATCAACTATAAGCCCCCTAACAACAGTGTACCCATTCTTGTCGACCTTGGCATTCGCATAAAACTCGCGAACCACACTCATCGGGACCGCCTCCGGTGACTCACAAAAAGTAATCCACCCTTTCTCTGCAATCAGCGGCAATAACTCACCATCCCTCCCCGATGGCAAAAACCCCCTCTCCTTCGGAATCGGCTTCGTCAGAAGCCAAACATACTTATCCTCATCAGCCCTTTCCACCAATCGGGGTCTCGCAGTAGTACCCCTCGAAAAATCAGCAGTAGGAATGGTGTTGCTGCTATCAACAGTTCGAGATCTCTTAGGGGCCATTGAAACTGAGAATAAGTGTTTGAGATTTGTGTTTTGTGTGTAGGAGAGAGTTTTTAAGTTAAAAGTATATGGGAGTGTATATGGAGAGGTTGTGTGTATATATAGGGTAGGATTTAGGTTTAGAATTAGAGTAGGAGTGGGGTTTGTGGCTTATTTGTAGGAGGAAATTCATGGGTTAATGGGGTTATGGCTGTGGTATTTTATTTTTGTGTTTTTTGTGTTTTTTATAAGGCTGTAAAAAAAATTCAAACAGACGGGCTCCAGGCGGCCGTCCCAGATTTCCAAGCGGGCGCCTCAGCTCCCAAGCGGCCACCCCAGATCTCAGGCGGGCGCCCGGGAGGTCTCTGGAATTTTTTTTTCTGCCTTTGTTTTTTCTAATTTTTTTTTTGGGTTTTTGGATAGAGTACTAACTTCTAAAGGTTCCTACAGTCTCAAATCTTGGGTTGTCTCCCAAGAAGCGCTTCTTTTACGTCATTAGCTTGACGTAGAGTAGTTCGATCAAGTTGACAATAAAACGACACTAACCACTTCCCGGTTTTCCGTGTCCCCATAATAGTGCTTCAATCTCTGACCATTAACCTTGAATGATTGGCCTAGATCGTTCTCAAAAATCTCCACCGCTCCATGTGGAAACACAGTTTTGACGATAAATGGTCCAGACCACCTTGATTTCAACTTTCCAGGAAAAAGTCGGAGACAAGAGTTGAATAAAAGAACTTGTTGCCCCGGCACGAATGACTTAAAAGATAGCTTCCTGTCGTGCCACCTCTTTACTTTTTCCTTGTACATTTCATTGTTCTCGTACGCTTACAGTCGAAATTCATCAAGTTTATTTAACTGAAGCATTCGCTTCTTCCCAGCTGCATCTAGATCAAGGTTTAACTTCTTCAATGTCCAATAAGCCTTATGCTCAAACTCCGCAAGTAAATAACATCCCTTACCATAGACAAGTTGAGAGGGGGACATCCCAAGTGGAGTCTTGTATGCTGTTCTATAAGCCAAAACAGCTTCATCGAGCTTCAAAGACCAATCTTTCCTTGACGGACAAACAACTTTCTCTAGAATGCGCTTGATCTCTCTATTAGACACTTCAGCTTGACCATTAGTTTACGGATGATAGGCAGTAGGAATATGATGATTCACATTATAGCGTTGCATCATAGAAGTGAACTTACGATTGTAAAAATGCGACCCCTCATCACTTATGATTACTCGTGGTGTTCCAAACCTTGTGAATATCTGCTTATTAAGAAAACTCAACACTACCTTTGCATCATTTGTCGGTAGAGCCTTGGCTTTTACCCATTTCGAGACATAATCGACTGCCAGCAAGATGTACTGATTATTGCAGGATGAGATAAATGGTCCCATGAAATCGATTCCCCAAACATCAAAGATCGCAACTTCAAGCATCACATTTAAAGGCATCTCATCCTTTCTAGTAAGATTCCCAACTCTTTGGCAACGATCACACCTTAAAATGAACTGATGTGTATCCTTAAACAACGTAGGCCAGAAAAAACCTGGTTGAAGAATACGAGCTGCTGTCTTTTCACCACCATAATGTCCACCATAAACTGTGAAATGACAGTCTCGTAATATCCCCTCCGTTTCACAGAATGGGATACATCTCCTGATGATCTGGTCAGCTCCTTGTCTAAACAAATATGGTTCATCCCACATGTACCACTTCACCTCATGCAGAAATTTCTTCTTTTGAGCTGCATTCATATTAGGAGGCATTATATTGCTGACAAGATAGTTCACAATGTCTGCGAATCATGGCTCTTCCTCCTAAACTGCGAACAACTGCTCATCTGGGAAAGATTCATTGATCAATGTCTTATCATGTGAAATAGAATCGGGATTCTCCAATCTAGAGAGATGGTCAGCAACTTGATTTTCCGTACCTTTTCGATCCTTGATCTCTAACTCAAATTCCTATAGCAAGAGCACCTAACGAATAAGTCTAGGCTTCGAATCCTTCTTTGAGACCACATAGTGAATGACAGCGTAATCAGTGAATACTGTCACCTTTTTACCAAGCAGATAAGATCGAAATTTTTCGAAACCAAAGACTGTAGCCAAGAGCTCTTTCTCAGTAGTGGTGTAGTTCATTTGAGCTCCATTAAGCGTCTTACTAGCATAGTATACCACATGAAAAAGATTATTCTTGCACTGCCCAAGAACTACTCCCACCGCATAATCACCCGCATCGCATATCATCTCAAGAGGTTCTGTCCAATCAGGTGCCGTAATAACTGGTGCAGTTATTAAACTCTTCTTAAGAGTCTCGAATGCCGCCAAGCATTCATCATCAAATTTGAAAGGCACATCTTTCTCGAGTAAGTTGCACAACGACTTAGATATCTTAGAGAAGTCCTTGATGAAACGCCGATAAAAACCCGCATGACCAAGAAAACTACGGATTCCTTTCACTGAAATAGGTGGCGAAAGATTTTCAATGACTCCTACCTTGGATTTATCCACCTCAAGGCCTTTGCTAGAGACTTTATGCCCAAGAATGATGCCCTGTTGCACCATGAAGTGACATTTTTCCCAATTGAGCACCAAATTAGTTTCCACACACCTTTTAAGCACCGAACGAAGATTATGCAAACATTCATCAAACGAATGTCCAAAGACGGAGAAGTCGTCCATGAACACTTCGACATTATTTCCAATCATATCAGAGAATATGGCCATCATGCATCTCTGAAAAGTGGCAGGTGCACCACATAAGCCGAAAGAAACTCTGCGAAAAGCAAATGTTCCAAATGGACAAGTGAAAGTAGTCTTTTCTTGATCTTCTGGTGCAATGCAAATCTGATTATAACCTGAATAACCATCCAGAAGACAATAATACTCATGACCAGCCAACCTGTCAAGCATCTGATCAATAAATGGAAGAGGGAAGTGATCCTTCCTTGTGGCTTTGTTCAACTTTCTGTAGTCCATGCATACCCTCAATCCTGTAAATATTCGAGTGGGGATGAGCTCGTTCTTCTCATTTGCTACCACAGTAATACCTCCTTTCTTAGGTACACATTGCACTTGGCTCACCCAGGAACTATCAGAAATATGATATATGATTCTTGCATCCAGCCACTTTAGAATTTCTTTCTTCACCACTTCTTTCATGATAGGATTAAGTCTTCGCTGTTGCTCAACAGTCGGCTTACTACCTTCCTCTAGCAAAATTTTATGCATGCAATACGAAGGGCTGATCCCTTTTATATCTGCTATAGTCCATCCGATGGCCGATTTGAATTCTCTCAAGATCCTCAAGAGCTTGTCCTCATCACTACCTGAAAGGTCAGATGCAATAATAACAGGAAAATTAGATGCATCACCTAAAAAAGCATACCTCAAGTGTTCAGGCAATGGTTTAAGCTCCAAAGTAGGTGCTTCCTCAATAGATGGTTTGAGCTTTCCCTCAGCATTCTTGAGATCAGTAGTACCCAGAGATTCAAATGGCATGTCTAACTTTCGCCTCCAAGGAGAAGCATTTAGATATTGTAGTTGCTCATTGCCTTCCTCATCTTCACTGTCAAATTCCCCCACTAAGGCTTTTTCTAAGGCATCAGACCTTAGCACATGATCAAGTTCTGAAGTTACCGCAGAATCAATCAAATCCACCTTGAAGCACTCATCATCTTCTGTAGGGAATTTCATCATTTTGAATACATTGAATGTCACGTCCTGAACTTGCACCCTCATAGTAAGTTCACCTTTTTGCACATCTATCAAGGTACGGCGTGTAGCCAAGAAAGGTCATCCCAAGATTATGGGAATCTTCTTATCTCCTCAAAATCTAGAATGACAAAGTCTGTAGGGAAGATGAGCTTATCCACCTTTACTAACACGTCCTCCACGATGCCTCGTGGATATGTAATAGAACGATCAGCCAATTATAGAGACATGTAGGTGGGCTTTGGATCAGGCAAATTCAACTTTTTGAAGATAGACAACGACATCAGATTGATGCTTGCTCCCAAATTGCAAAGGCACTTGTCGAATGACAACTTGCCAATGGTGCAAGGAATAGTGAAGCTACCTGGATCTTTAAGCTTTGGAGGTAATTTTTATTATAGCACATCACTGCACTCTTCAGTTAGAGAAATGGTATCAAGATCATCCAGTTTCACCTTCCTTGAAAGAATATCCTTCATGAATTTAGCATAACTAGGCATTTCTCCAGAGCCTCAGCAAAGGGTATGTTGATGTAAAGTTTCTTAAACACCTCCAGAAACTTACCAAATTGCTTATCCAGCTTTTGTTTTTGCAATCTCTTAGGAAAAGGTGGTGGAGGATAGAGCTATTTCTCCCCTATATTACCTTCAGGCAGAGTGTGTTCAGCAGTAGTCTTTCTTATGGCCGCCTCTTTCTCCTTTTGCTTCTCTTCTTCATTTACAACTTCAGCTACTCCATCTTTTGCTTTTTCAGCATCAGCAAATTTTCCAGACCTTAAGGTAATAGCTTTAACTTGCTCTTTAGCTTCCTTCCTTCCTGGAACTTCAGTATCGCTGGGCAGTGTGCCAGGTTGACGATTGAGCACGACATTGGCTATTTGACCAATTTGATTCATCAAGGTCTTGATAGAAACAGCCTGACTTTTGCACAACAACTTTAGCTCCTCGAAATCAGCACTAGAAGGTGGAGCAGCACCTCCTTGTTGAGGATATTATTGCATTTGAGCATATTGTTGAGGTTGCGGGAATCCAGGTAGATTAAACTGTTTACTTACACCTTGCTGATATGGTTGCTGAACAGTATTCTGAGTATTGCTCCAACTGAAATTGGGATGATTTCTGTTATTAGGATGATAAGTAGCTGGCACAGGTTGCTGCGGTCGCTGATAATTGTTCACATACTGAACAGATTCATTAACAAGAGAACACTGATCCGTAGCATGAGAGTCTGCACAAAGCTCACAGACCATAACTATCTGATTGACTCTATAGTTGGCTAAAGAATCGACCTTCATAGACAGCGCTTGGAGCTGCGTTGCAATAGCTGTAGCTACATCAACTTCCAGAATACCTGCTACTTTCCCAGACATCATCCTTTGAGTTGGGTTTTAATGCTCATTTGCAGCCATAGTTTCAATAAGATTGTAGGCTTCAGTATAGCTTTTGGCCCACAAGGCGCCTCCAGCTGCTACATCGAGCATGGGTCGAGATTGGGCCCCCAAACCATTATAGAACCCAGTGATCACCATCCAGTCAGGCATACCATGATGTGAACACTTTCTCAACATCTCCTTATAGCTCTCCCAAGCTTCTCACATAGATTCTGTTGGTTGCTGCGCAAACTGAGTAAGAGCACTCCTCATAGGTGCAGTCTTGGCCATTGGATAGAACTTCACCAGAAACTTTTGTGCAAGATCTTCCCAAGTAGTGATGGACCCAGCTGGTAAAGAATGTAACCAGTCCTTAGCTTTATCCCTCTGAGAGAATGGGAAAAGCCTTAGCTTGATAGCCTCATCAGTAACACCATAATATTTGAAAGTACTACAGATCTCGACAAAATTCCTTATATGCATGTTGGGATCTTCAATCGCAACACCTCCGAAAGAAACAGAATTCTACACCATCTGAATAGTGCCCGACTTGATTTCAAAAGTATTAGCTTGAATAGCCGGATGAAAGATGCTTGACTGAATCTCATCAATTTTAGGCCAAGAAAAGTCCATAAGAGCTGGATCTTCTGGAACTATACGATCACCCATGATTACCGGTTCTTTCTGCTCACTCTCTTTGTCCGAATCTTCAAAATCTATCTTCTCCGGAATATTAAGAACTGAGTCTGTCTCCTCAGCCGTATCTAGAGTCCTCTTGTGAGTGCGAGAACGTGTTTGCATAAACTCGCTAGAGTACCTGAAACACAACCGGAAACAATAAGTAACAAGTCTTAATCAATGAGTCCTAATGACCACTGATGGCAAGTACATAAACTAAACAAATTAACACTGAGTCCCCGGCAGCGGCGCCAAAAACTTGTTAGGCACAAAGCATGCACTAATAATTCACGCAAGTATACGCATTCATAAGTAATATAGAATGATTTCTAGTTCGTTCCCACAGAGACTCAGACTAATTATATTTAATTAACACTTACTCACCAATGTATGATTACTTCTCAATGTCAAGACAGTAACACTTAAGGTTGATTGACTAATTATTAACTACGAATAACTACGAGAATAGAACACTTAAATTAACACTTGAATTAACAACATTAAACACACATGAGATCATAACTTCATTACTACTTCATTCAATAGTTATTGTTATTACCCTTAGCATGTAACGGTGATCATATTAATCGAACAACACGAAACTGATAAAAGCCAACTTTTGTTGTACAAGTACCATTCTACCAAGAATCCACAATTAAGATAGAAGTTGAATAGGCATCAATTATATTGAGACCCTATATGTCTACAGAATTTGATAACATAACGATTTAAGCGCAAGTTATTCATTATAATTACACAGGCCAAGTAAAACGGTTAGAGTTACCCACTAATCATGCATACAATACACGAACCTATGCTAGCATGGCAAGTTATAAATCTCAAGATTCACTGTCGCTTTACAAGAGATTAACAGGCTATCTTATATGTTCGTGACGCACATAAAACGAATAAGCACAACCTATGCTAGATATCATACAATCATCACATACTAAGGTATTAAACAATTAACTAAAGAAATCCATAGTAAATCCGCTACGACCCCATGATCACGATTAGCCCATGATAGAACTCATCGTCACCATGGGTTCATATGAAAACATGATAATAACACGACAATTTAAACTAATAAAATACTTATTAAAACTAGAGTACGTCACAAGAGTATTAAGGTTCAAAGTAAAGAAAACTAGCATCGACTGTTACAACGAATAAAAGAATCACAAGAAATCGTATGCTTCCTCTTCTTCATTACGGTGTGCTAAACGGTCTTCTTAATCTTCTCTCCTTGCGCCTTACTTGATTAATACTTGTAGCTTCTTATTGTGAAACGTCTCTCAATCTTAATTATATAGAAGTCCACAAGAATCAACAGTCTCAGAAGCCCAGTAGAACACAAATTAAAAATCAAGCATTAAAATTCTCGACCCCAGGCGGCCGCCCCAGCTTTTCAAGCCGGCGCCTCAACTTCCGAGCGGCCGCCCCAGATCCCAGGCGGGCGTCTGGCATGCTTCTGGAAAAATGACTGTTTTGCTCCTGATTTTGCTGATTTCTTCGCACAACTCCACGCAACCGAGTCCAAGTACTTCCCTAGGCTTATTATGATGAATTCTTCCTACATACACAAGTTATACCCTGAAATGCAAAAATACTAGAAAAATGCCTCAAATACACAAAATACTTGATTTCAAGAGATCAATTCAATCCATTATAAGACGTTCTAAGTGGTATAAAATGCCATTTATGAACTGCCTGTTAATAGGCTGCCACATTCCATTTGCATACAATCAACCCACGTGACTGTCAATTCACTATCAACTTCTTTTTGAATTTGATCATCCATTGGAACTCTGTTGGAGCATCCGTTGAGACTTTGTTGAATCATCCGTTGAGAGTCTGGTTGATCATCCCTTGTGGAACATCTGTTGAGAGTATCTTCATAGTAGTTAACTCCATTTCACTTATGCAAGATTACCAAGCATCTAATATTTACAATTATCCAACCTATCTTGCATATCTTTCAAGTAGTCAACATGACTTAGAATATCCTACAACTTTTAGTTCTGTAAGGCATTACAATATGCAGGAATGTGCTACCAAAACTTATTTAAACATAAGCTACTCTCTCAACGGATGACTAATAAAATTATCCATTGAGAGCTATAAAAATCACTTGATTAAATCTACTATGGTGTTTTTGTAGCATATCATCAAGTCTACAACATATTACTAACAATCTCCCCCAATTTATGTCTACTAGAATTGTAGGCATAAATTTAGAGGGACTTGATGATAACAAAACACCTTTTTATATAGAAATTGTTCAACAGTAGATAAAACTGATAAGTGCTACTGTTTATAAAAAATTGTACAAAAGAAAGTTCATAGTAATCTCACAAGCCATTTTTCAAGATAATCCTTTAGTCTCAGCAGATTAATCTTTAGTCCTTGAATGTGTAATCTTCTTTCCCAGCCTTTCACTGTTCTCTTCAATCTGGTGTTGGAACTGTCTGTAGATTTCAGATTCTTCTTCATTAGAGTGATCCAGCATCTCTTGCATTCTCATGAGAGTTTTATTGCTTGAAATCTTTAGCTTATCTTCTAGTCTGAAAAATCTTCTAATATTCTTTTCATCCTTGAACTCCATGAACCAATATGGCCTCAAATGCACTCTATCCCCGGTGTAAGGAATAGTTAAGACTCTTGGGAGTGCATTTGGGTCTCTCCAGCTTTGTCTTATTCTTTCAATCTAGTTTAGTATCTGCTTCTTTGCAGCAATGTTAAAACCAAAATTTATCTTGATTGAGGATAAGAAGCCTGCATTGAGAATCCTATGAAGAGGCCAAGTGATTTCCATGCCACCCTTGTACTTGAACACCAATCTTTATGGAAGTCTTTTGTAAGCATCAATAGCCCTTACTTCATCTAGCTCATCTAAGTAAAAATTGATGTCAGAGAACTCCTTAATGTGACAAATGAATAGTTAATCTCCCTTGTTCACACTAGGTGTGGGTTTGAGTAAGGTTTTGGATTTGAATGGTATTGACTTTACTAGTTTGCTTGGCTTGTTCTTTCTTCTTTTGGAGGAGGTTAGAATTCAGAGATTAAGATCAGGGATAGGTAGGCTTTCCCAGTCTATTGATTCATCCTATGGAATAATTGGGTCACCATAAAAATTCACTTCAGGATTGACCTTGAATTTAGCTTGCTTTATTATGGGCAAAGTTGATTGATTTGTAGTAGTAGACTGGGTAGGCTCTGGTTCATCTTCTTTCTCTTCTTCTACTCCAAAATCCAGCTTCATTTTGGCTCTTTCCTTTCTCATTCTTTTTCCATTTTCTGTCACACCCCCAACTTAACAAACAAAATAAATATAACTATTACAATATTTAAAAGAAAGTAAACATAACCGAATCCAAGATCTTACAGTTTAGGGTTTGGAACAGCCCAACACTACCATCTATTACAACTGATTTTAATATCGAGTCCTCACACAAAACTATCTCTTATTCTACCTGAGCTCGGACATACGCATCGGCGTCACAGGTCTTATGTGATGTCTGCTTGAATCTAACCATAGCTGCTAGCTGTAATATCAGGGTAAAGCTAGGAGTGAGCCAAATGCTCAACAAGTGCTAAACTATATGATACAAAACATAAATCGAGATATGTATAATAGAATGACATTGTGAAGATATAACCAATAATAAAAAGAGATAAAACTTTGAGCGATGGCATCATTTGTTTGTATCAAAACATTTCTAAAATCATATCTTAATTCAAAAATCATTTTATGACGCTACGGATTATAGCCGGTGATCAGCCGCGAAGTAATCCCGAACCTCGCTGGGTTCTAAAACATTAATGGGATCCCTAGGCAACTTTTAAGCCTACAATATAAGTGTGGAAAGGACTCGCGTCTCAGTCCAGATCCACTATTCAAAGAAAACATTTATCCCCCTTTGGGACTGAAAATCCACATTTTAATCATTTCAAAAAAACTGATGCCGAATTATAATAAAATCTCTTAAGTAGTAAACATTTTTATCAAGGGATTATAGATCAACTTGAAACACTGGAAATATGACACTAAATCTCAGGGCCATGATCCACTAGACTTTATTATATTAGGGTAATTGAGAGGTTTCCATAAACAAGAGCTTTGACAAGGAGATTTAGCAAGGCTATTGGATATTATGAAAGAGTAACGCCAAACTAGGCTTAAAGCAATGGTTTTCGACATGGTACAAGTACTAGAACATCAAGAAGATAAGCTTCATGAGTAAGAGGAGTGTTAAGTTATGAGGAAATGATTTTTAGCTCAAGGTATAACAGGATTGTCCATCTTCAGGGTATGAAAAAGGGGTTATCAAATCAGTTAAGAACAATCTTTGAAGAATATCTGGCTTTTAGGTATCATGGTAAAGTTTTTTTTTTATTGGGGTTCAAGCATCAGGGTGAGATTTCAATATCATAGGAATCAATGGCATGCTAATTAAGAGGGTCAATCTAGTATTATATCAAATCTTTATCTTATCATGACATTCCAATTACTTGACATACGGGCGTGATACAACTGTTGCAATATCAATATGTACTTGTGGATTCATGGCATTTCTATAATAATACAAAGACAAATTTAAATATCGCTTGGTTCAAGTATATCAAGATGACTCAGGATAATTGCATCAATATATATGAATTAATTATTACACATTTGCAGTGAATACGAAAGACAGGTTGAATCACTTGCCTTGAGAAAGACTGGTTTGGTCTGGCTAGTAGGAGCAACTGGAAGCTTCACTCGACCTTTATAGCAAGTTTATCCTCGTCTCGAGATCCTACATAAATAATAATAATCCTCATTATAATATATTCTCACCAACTTAACCTATTTATAACCCGAAATTAAACACCAATGGCACTTAGGCCTATATGCACTTAATTTATAATTACCTTTATAAATACCATAGTCCACATAGCCACATATACTCACATATCATAATTTAATATCAAATTATATCACACACATCATAATCCAACACTAGGCTTGGATGATCTCGACCCATACCTTAAGTCAATTGGTCGCTAAACTAGATAAGGTCTCCAAATTTTGGCTTTCTTACTCATTGTGCCTTTACTAAACTATCCAAAACCTATTGACCCTCACTTGGGCCTTTAATTCTAATGGCTTTATACTATCTTGCAACCATAGCGGTCAACCTAGGTCTTACTCATAAGTGCTCTAAATCTATGTGTTAAGTGAAAGTGCTCACTGGAGTAAATTTCAGAATGACATCTATGGTTTCTTGAGTGTATTAGACACTCTTAAACTACAAGTTTACCTCCAAAACTTCTACACTAAACTCTTCTGACCATAAGGCATCTCCCAAACTTGATGTGGCTCAAGGGCCTAGCTTGGGCCTCCTTGGGCCTAAGCTTAAAGTCCATGGTTCCCCAGTTTTTTTGGGCAGAAAACGCCCTGACTTGAATTAACTTGTGACACATGGTTCTAACTCAAATCCTATGAAATATGGTTGGAAACACTCCTCTGACACTCCCTCTAACTAAGCCCAACAGGGCCTAATGAGGGCCTACCCATGACATGGTTAAAACTTCCTATTTCTAAGTTGCAACAAAACTGTCCCCTGCTGGACAGATTTTGTGATTCCACTTGTGCACCTAACAAAATGACTTGTAAACCTTCAAAAAACACCTAAAACCTTTTATATACTCCTAATGCTAGCTTCTGGTGGCTTGGGCCTCAAAGTGCACAACAATGACATGGTCAAAACTCGCTCTAAACCTCATGGTACCAAACTGATTTTCTGCAGAAACTAATACTCTCCTTTCACCAAGGTTCTTACTTAACAAACCCAACCAACAACAATCAAAAACCCAACCCAAACCTTAACTAAGGTGTTCTACTGAACTAAATCCCTTACACTCAAAATAATCTTGGTGGAGATCATCCTTACCTAAGGTGCAACATAGCAAAACAAAGGAAATCACATTACATAACTTACAAGCCATTAAGTTTTTGAAAACGACAAGTTATATATTTTTTTTATAAATATATACGAATTAATACCACATATCAAGGAGAACTAATCAAGATTAATATCTTATCCCTACTGAAATTAAGGCTTACTAACAAAATCAATCCAAATGATCTAAAACTTCTAAAATTCCAAGAGAAATCTACATGCATGCATGACTTCGAGTCTTATAAACCAAAACAACATGCTTTCCAAATAAATTTTACCATCAAATCAACATGCAAGCCTAGCATAAGCTATAACTAGATGATCACTTAGCATGCAAAGGGTTTTATCAAGTTTTTGATACAAAATTTATGTTATCACCACCAAAAACACATAAAATTGAAACAAGACAACAAAACATCCTTAAGAACCATTCATTCGGCTCCCTTAAGGTCATGGCCGAATGAAGTGGAAGGAAAATGACCATTTAAAGTCAAGAGCCTCATTCTCATGACTTGGAATTTCACCATTCCTTGTAGTTCTCTCAAATACAACCTTAAATCTATAAGAATCAAGATTGTACTTTGAGTTCCAACTAAAGCTTTGACATGCAAACTCAAAACTTAAACTTTTCACTCAAAACTCTTTGAATTATGTATGATCAAGATATAGGAAGTAACATTTACTTGAATGGAAGGTGGGAGCTTGAATGAAGAATGAAGAAAAGGGAGGGGGTAGGGTTTCGGCCAAAAAGCCGAGAGGAGAGGGGGAGAGCCGAGAGGAGAGGGGGAGGAAGGAGGAGTGTGGAAATGGTAGAGTGAAAGTGGGGTGATAATCATATTGGTTTGGTTTTTATTTGACCACAAGTGAGTGGATATGAGAATTTACAAGAGTAACCTTCCAACATAGTTAGGTAGATTTGCATGCAAGGACAAAGTGGTAATTTGGCTAGTAGAATGAAAGTGAGTGAGGTTGGAAATGCCTTCCTTGCCCCTTGGTTGAATGGAAGAGTATTTGCATGCAAGGGTAACCATGTAATTTGATAATTATTAAGCAACCAAATTTTTAAAGATTTATTTTTATATAATAAAATAAAAGTTCAAAAATTATAAAATTTATACCATAAAATAACTTGGATTTTTAGAGTTTTTATAAAATCATTTTCAAAATTTGTGAACAAAATATCTTTTAAAAGAAAATTTTTTCCAAGGCTTAGAATATTCCTTATAAATCAAAAATAAAGGAAATAATTAAACTATTGCTTTGAAAAATCATATACTACACATAACAATTTTATAATGCAGAAATTTTCACTCACACAAACGTACAATCAGTGAACATATTTTTATTCGGCTTTAATATTATACCAAATCCACAAATAATATTACACGAAAATGCCGGTCGTAACATTTTCTGCTTTGGTTCCTCCAGTTTCTTAGTTTCAGTGATAGTAGCAGGTTTCTCAGCTTCTGATTTGGTAGCAACATTTTCAGCCTTTTTCTTAGCTTATAAGGCAGCCTGCTTTTTCTGATTCTTAAGTCTCAACTTTTCTTCTCTCTTGGCTTCTGCAAATTGTGGATGTCCAGCCATCACAAAAATTTCTTTTCCATGCCTGTAGACTTTTGCTACCTTTTTCTTTAAAACTGAGTCTTTGGGATCTTTGATGTTTGCAATGGAGTTTCCAAACATCTTCTTTTCGTCAGATTGAGGAGTTGCATAGACTAGGTCCAAAGGATTTTTGGCAGAATATTTTGATGAATGATTCTTGGGCTTCAAGATCGCATTTCCCTTTGACTGTCTTCTAGCAGAGGTTTGACCTCTCTTCATGTTCCTCAAGCTCATTTTATTGATAGGGATTTGTCTCAATTGTGTAAAGTGTTTCACAGATTTATCTTGCTTTGCAATGGGACAAAAAACCTTTTCAATTTTCTCATCAATTTTCTTCATTTTTTCATTCAGCCTGAGCTCAGTTGCTGCAAGATTGATCAAATCAATGCCATCTAGAACTGGGGGCTTTGAGAAAGTAATAGATGGAACAATTACTTTCTTGAATTGAATTTGCACATCCTTCTCCCCCTTCTAACTTGAGTAATTTCATCTTTCTCCCCCTTTTTGTTATCATCAAGTTGTGCAGGGTTGGAAGTCTGAGCAGCCACCAATTGCTGTAGCAATTGAGTTTAAGTTTGTTGGTTGGAAAGTATTTGAGCAACCGAGTCTTCAACTTTAGACAAACTTGAACCCAAATTCTCAACTTTGTTATTCAAGTCAAACTATTTCCTGAGATTTTGATTGAGACTGGTCATTGTAGTATCAGGAAGTTTAGCATCCAGTTTCTTATAGAGATCCTCCTTGACTTGAACCAAATCATGTTTTAGTACATCTACAGTTTGATGATGTTGAAGATCTTGCAATTTATGCAACTGTAGAGATTTCAGATGGGCTTGCAAAAGTTTCTTGGTGCTGGTGTTGTTGGTGGCTTGAATGGTAGTTTGAGTTTCATGAATTAGCTTGAACAAGGTAGACTTGAAGTGATGAAGATTACAATCTTGTGAAAATATCCAATCTGGAGTTTCAGTCTCTCCCCCTATGTTCATGCATATTTCTTCATCATCCTCTCCACAAAAGTCACCACCAAAAGAATCACCAGAGGCTTCATAATTACACTCAAAATCCTCACCAGTTGTGGAAGGAAGTGAGTTGATTGCATCTTTGGCCCTTATCATGGAAGCTTTTTATATGCACCAAGTTTAATGCCCTCTTAGCAGCCTCATTGCCCTGTTCAGCTAGAATTTGATAAGCTGGAACATGATGAGTAAATGCCTCATCTTCAAAACAAATAGTGTCTAAAACAGTTTGATATTCTTGATAAATAGCTGTTTCTTTTCTGCTTCATTGACATCCATAAAATCAATAACAATGGGATCTTTCCATTCTTCATTTGTACCTGTATTTATCTCATTATCTCTTTTTTGTTCGATCAATGGCTCCCCTTGGCTTCCCACCCTCACACCCTCACCTTCACCATCTAAGGCGGGACTCCTCTCACTCACTTTTGCCATGCTGGAAGAAATATCATGTGTTTTATCACTCATTTCCTCTTCTTTTTCCTGAGTGCAACTCATCCTCTCACTCTGTTCGCTCCCCTCAATCCTAATAGTGATTGAACAACCACTAAGTCATCTGCACTTGTAACATTTGTTGAAATTTCAAGTGGTGCAGAGGCTTTCAACGGATGAGAAACATTCGTCAAAATAGTAGTTGAGAAATTCAACGGATATTTACTGTTAAGCACATCCGTCGAGATACAATCACTAGTCAACGGATGAACAATATCCGTTGAGAAAGTAGAAATAAAAGGGGTTGGAGTAGAAACTACTAAAGAATCTATGGTGATTGATTTGAGATTATTCACAAATTTCTCTGTATTTTCAAAAATAAATGGCAAGTGAGCCAATAAATCATCTAAAAGATGATGCTCACTTGCTTGAGATTTTGGCTCCCCCATGAGAGTTAAAGACGGAGAATCAGGAATCGATGTGTTTATCATGTCCACATCCATGAGTTTGTGGGAGAGTTTTATGTTTGAGGTGTTTCAATTAAGAGAGATTTTGGCCGTGACTCCACATTTATTGGAGCCACATCAATCTAACTTTGAGATGGTGCAGTAACCGAGTCTTTGACTGTAGTTGGCACTGTGTGCGCACCATGTGACTCCCCAATTGTTTTAGATTTTTTCTTTCTAGTGTAAGTTTGAAGTTGGTCTGTGTCCCTAACCCTTTTGGCCTGTGCTCCTGGTTGAAAGCTTGTTTCAATAGTTATATCATTTTGAGAGGATACAACTAGTAATGAGCTAGAATCCCTATTAAGTACTACAGTTTATTGGGAAACTACAGTGTGGCTAGGATGGGTTACACAAACCTCTCTCTCTCTCTCCCCTTATTCTTAGGGTTTCTTTGATGTTCACCCTGTCCCTCACCAATCTCACTTCCCTTCACACTCCCCTCTTTGGATTTAGTAGATTTTGAAACTAGTTTCTTTTGAGAGGAACTAGAGTGGGGTTTCTTAGACTTGGAATTTGAAATTTTTGGTTGTGTGACTTGGGTAGGCATCTATTTGATCATTGTCATAGATGTCATTGTCACAGAGGTTTGCAAAGAAACTGATGGTTGGAAAGTAGTAGAGACAGAAGTGTTTACCTCACTTACCCGAGGTTCCTCCATGATTGGAAAATAGATGAGGGGAACCTCACTGTGGTGATTTGCCCTGTTTAAATCAGCAATAACTCTCTTCTCTTGGACCCAACAATCAAGCTTGTTTGTTGGGTTCTCAATAGAGAGATCCTTAGAAACATGATTAACAATCATCATAAAGAATCTAGCATAATAGATGTTCTTAAACTCACTAAAGTTATAGTACTTATCATTAAGTAGCATATATAACATCTTAACAAGTGAGTATCTAACTGCATCAAAGTTTCTTATCTTACCAGAAAATGCCTTAATGAAAGAATCACAGAGAAAGCTCCATTCTTTTTTAAGGCCCATCCTCCTAACCTCACCTAACCTGGCAGGATTAAGAGCATAACCCATAGACACAAGCATGACACTAACACCTGTGTCTGTGTGTGGAACTAGTGTATTGTTTTCAGGAAATTGTAAGTATGCTTGAATTGCATCACAGTTAATATTATGCCCATTACCTTTGAGAGTGAAGGCAATGGTATTATCTTTGGAATTGTACGCTGCTGTAGTCCATATCTCCTCCACAACCTCACAGTAGCTCAGTTTGCAGCCTTGAATAAAGTCCATCATTTCGTGATAGGCCTCAGAAGCAGCAATACCCTTGTTCACCAGTGCTAAAAAGTTGTTCTTTTCATACACGAACCCAGATTGAGACATTATCTTGACTACATGTGTCATTGTTGTGAATAAAAACAATTACAGAAAAGAGGGGTTTTGGTTTGGAGATGAAGAGAAAGAGTAAAAATTGCTTTGGGAAAGATAAAAGTAAAATAAAAAATGAAATGGGGCTTATATGCTTTCTCAGAAATAGACAAGTAAAAATTAAAATGTTAAATAAAGTACCCAATGAAATTTTCCCAAAATAGTCGTTTAAAAATAAAGTAAACTTCAAAAATTCTAAAAATTATCCATCGAGAAATACTTACAGACTGTAAGTAAACTCGACGGATAAGAAATAGAATTAACGGCTATGATTAAAGCAATTTGACGGATGAAGATAAAACATATATCCGTCGAGATAAAAGGTACCCAGAATAATATTTCATTTTTCAACAGATTATAAAATTCAAAGGATATTCTTTTTCGACGGATAATGAACATCCGTTGAGATGTAAATTTTGACTTAGCCGAAACTTTAACTTTATGGAAAAAATCAAATATGATTCTGGCTGCATTTCAAATTGCTTAGACATCAAAATAATTTAGTAATAATTAAGCATACCTAACTCACCTACCAACCTAGTAAATGTGGACTCATCAAGTTGCTTGGTAAAGATGTCTGCAAGTTGCTTCTCACTTGGAACAAAATAAAGTTCCACAGTACCATTCATGACATGTTCTCTAATGAAATGGTACTTGATGTCAATGTGCTTTGTCCTTGAACGTGGAAAAGGATTTTCAGTTATGGCAATGACACTTGTGTTGTCATAGAAAATTGGAATCTTGTCCACTTGTAGACCATAATCCAATTATTGATTTTTCATCCATAAAATCTGTACACAACAACTGCCAGCAGCAATATATTCATCCTCAGCTGTAAAAGTAGAGACTGAATTTTGTTTCTAACTAAACCAGGACACTAGCTTGTTTCCTAGAAATTGACAGGTTGTTGTTGCACTTTTTCTATCAATTTTACAACTTGTATAATCTGCATGTGAATAACCAATTAGATCAAAATCGGAATCTCCAGGGTACCAAATGCCAAGTTTTGGTGTTCCTTTGAGATATATGAAAATTCTCTTAATAGCTACTAAATGAGATTTTGTAGGTTCAGCTTGAAATCTAGCACAAAGACAAGTAGCAAATATATATCTGGTCTACTAGCTGTTAAATATAAAAGTAAGCCAACCATGCCTCTATAGCTTGAAATGTCCACATACTTTTCAGTAGTGTTCAATTCAAGTTTGGTGGCAGTGGCCATGAGAGTTTTTGCAGATGTACAATCCATTAAGTCAAACTTCTTTAATAGATCATAAATGTATTTGGTTTGACAAATGAATATTCCATCACTAACTTGCTTAACTTGTAAACCAAGAAAGTAAGTTAGTTCTCCCATCATGCTCATTTCATATTTACTTTGCATCAATTTGGCAAACTTTTTGCAATGTTTCTCATCTATAGAGCCAAATATAATATCATCTACATAAATCTGAATAAGTATACTGGAGCCATTAACATTTTAAAAAAAAAGAGTTTTATTAACATGTGCTCTTGTGAAATGATTTTCTAAGAAAAATTTGACAAAGTATTATACCAGGCTCTAGGTAAAGTGCTTTTAGAAGATAGTAGACATATTCTTGAAAGTTGGGGTCTTCAAAACCAGGAGACTGACTAACATAGACTTCCTCCTCTAAATCCCCATTCAGAAATGCACTTTTGACATCCATTTGATAGACTTTGAAACTGGCATGGGATACACAGGCTAGAAAGATTCAGATGGCTTCAATTCTTGCAAAAGGAGCAAATGTCTCATCAAAATCTATTCCTTCCTGTTGACAATAGCCCTTAGCAACCAATCTAGCTTTGTTCCTGACCACTATGCCATTTTCATCCATCTTGTTTCTGAATACCCACTTGGTGTCAATAAGATTTTTGCCTTTAGGTTTGGGTACCGGCTTCTAAACTTTATTCCTTTAAAATTGGTTTAGCTCGTCCTGCATAGCTAAAACCCAATCAGGATCCAGCAAAGCTTCTTATATCCTTTTAGGTTCTTTCTGAGACAGAAAGCTGCTGTATAGACATTCTTCTTGAGTTACTTTCCTTGTTTGCACTCTAGAAGATGCATCACCAATAATCAGTTCAAATGGGTGATCTCTAGTCCATTTTCTCTGTTATGATAGATTAGCTCTAGATAAAGAGGCCTCATAGTTGTCTTGATGTGTGAATGAGTTTTGATTAGAAGAAACTCCCCCTGAGTTTGTTGATCTTTGACTTGAAGTTGGGGTCCTTTTTTAGTGTGACCAGTATTAACTTTCAACTCCTATTGATGGCTCAACGGATGTTGATCTTTTCCTTTCGACAGATGATGCAGTATGCCTCTCAACGGATGATGCACTTAGTCTCTCGACGGATGTTAAATTATGTGCTTCATTTGTTGCTGACTTTTCTGCATTATCCTTTGAGATTATTTCTTGATCACTTTCATCTTCACTATCATCACAAATCATCTCAACATTGTCAAATTTGAGGCTTTCATGGAAACCTTCATCTTGCAGTCCTTCAATCCTCTTATCATTAAACACAACATGTACAGATTCCATAACAATCTCGGTTCTAAAATTGTAGACTATGTATGCTTTTCCAACTGCATACCCAACAAAAAACCTTCATTTGCTTTGGCATCAAACTTTCCATGCTGCTCAGTTTGATTCCTTAGAATATAGCATCTACAGCCAAAGACATGACGAAAGTTTAGTGTTGCCATTCCCAATAAAATACACGAGAGAATACACGCAAGCGTACGTGATCACAAGTAGTGTAAGATTTAAGTCAAGTTCGTTTCCATAGAGATTGGTTTAGGTTAAGTTCGGATTATGCACTTATGCAACAATGTATGATTATCGTTCACATCTAAGATAAGTAACAAATTTGAGTTGATTAACTACTTAAGAGACTATACTAGTACGTATTAACTAAGAGATTAAAACTGATTTACTTTTATGAGAATAAAACATGGGATTCGAACTTCATTAAATAATTTATACAAAGTTTATGTCTTTATCAATAGTATTCGATGGTGATGATAACTAATCAGATAACACAAAATTAGCATACGCTATCTTTCGATATACATATACCCTACTACTAAACATCCACAACCAAGATAAAAGTCGAGTAGACACCAATTATGCTTAGACCCTAGATGTTTATAGAATTTGAAAACATAACCGTTTAAGAACAAGTTATCTATTGTGATTACATAGGGTGTGTAAGATGGTTAAAATTACACTATGAATCATGCATGTCAATTCATACATAAACTTATGCTAGCATGGCAAGTTCTAAACCTCTATATTCACTGTCACTTTAATAGAGATTAACAAACAATCTTAGATGTTAGCTATGCATCAAAGACGAATAAGCACAACCAAACTAGGAAATCATAAATCACCACACACTAAAGATTTAAAACAATCAACTATTGAAATCCATAAATAAATCCGCTAGAACCCCATGACAACGATTAGTTCATGATCTGTTAGATATATTTGAGATGTCATGTCTAATATGATTCATGTTTAGTTTTCAGATCTTAACAAACAGGACATATCAGGACTTACTGAAATCAGGACTTACTGGAAGTCAGAACTTAATATCAGAACTTAAGGTCATATCATAACTTAAGTGCGGGAAGACTTTCATATAAGGAAAGAAGCTGATTTACAGTAGAAGATTGAGACTAAAATAAAAGAAGATATGCATGGAAAGAGTTAGAAGACTGGAAGACTTGTAGAAGATATCTGACTGATATATTTTAGGAGACAAAATTATATTCCATATCAATTAGAAGTTATCTTGTAACTGTGTACTATATAAACACAGACTTAGGGTTTACACTATATGTGTTATCATTATCGAGAAGATTATACATTGTAACCTAACAGCTCTTAGTGATATTTGTTCATCACTGAGAGAGAACAACAGTTCTTATTGTAACAGAGTTTATTCAATATACTTGATCTTTGTTACATACTTGTGTTAAATCGATTTGATTGTATTAACACTGTATTCAACCCCCTTCTACAGTATTGTGTGACCTAACAATTGGTATCAGAGCTTATCTGTTAACAAATATACAGTAAAGATCCAAACAATCATCTCTGAAGAAGCACAAACTTCAACCAAGCCCACCAAAACTGAAGAAACTTAAAAGACTCAAACCCACAGTCGATATGAGACTATTAGGGTTCCCATACTGAGACCTTCTGAGTATCCCATATGGAAAGTGAAGATGGTTATATTTCTGGAAGCTACAGATCCAGAATACCTTGACAAAATTAATGAAGGACCACATAAGCCTACCAAGCTCCCTGTTGTAGTTGCTGATTAACCAGCAAAGACCATACCAAAGGAGAAATGTGAGTACACAGCTGAAGACATCTCATATATTGCCAAGGATGCAAGGGTAAGGCATTTGCTGCATAGTGCCATTGATAATGTCATGTCAAACAGGGTAATTCATTACAAGACTGAAAAAGAGATATGGGATGCTTTGGAGACAAGATGCCAGGGAACTGATGCAATCAAGAAAAACAGGAAGACTATACTCACTCAAGAGTATGAGCACTTTGACTCAAAAGCTGATGAGTCTTTAACTGAATTATATGACAGGTTTGTCAAACTCTTGAATGATCTGTCACTGGTGGACAAGGAATATGATCTTGAAGATTCAAATCTTAAATTTCTTTTAGCTCTTCCTAAAAATTGGGATTTAAAGTCTACTACCATAAGAGACAACTATGACCTTACTGAAACTACTCTTGATGAAATTTATGGTATGCTCAAGATTAATGAACTTGAGATGGATCAAAGGAGCAAGAGGCATGGAAGAAATTCAAGGACAATTGCTCTTAAGGCTGAGGAGGAATCTCCTAAAATGGCTGCCTCAAAAAGGGGCAAAGGAAAGGCTCTCATCATAAAGTCTGATTCAGAGTCATCATATTCTGATGATGATGATTCAGAAACTGAAAGTTTACCTGAAATAGATGCTGATGAAGAGATGATGAAATTGTGTGCTCTTATGGCAAAGGGTATCACAAAGATAGCCTACATGAAATTCAGAAAAGGCTAGAAGTTTTCCAGGAAAAGTGGAAGTTCTGATAAGAAAGGGTTCAGAAAGTCTGAAGGCAAGGGAGGAAAGTCTGACAGAGGAGACAACTCAAATGTCAAATGCTACAACTGTGGTGAAAGAGGCCACATATCTCCTGACTACAAGAAAGGAAAAAGTGACAAAGGCAAGGCACTTGTCACAAAGAAGAAATGTTGGACATACACTTTAGATTCTGAACATGAGGTGAACTATGCCCTGATGGCAAATGCTGACAGTAGCCCTGAAATTGCTGAATTGAAGGTACCTCAAACAACTTATGCCTTTCATACTGATGATATTACTGAGTTGAGATTATATCTTAAAACCATGTTCATTAGTTATAGAGATCAGACTTTAACATGTGAAAGATTAACATCTGAAAATCTTGCTTATAAAAAGAGAAATGATTATTTAGAAAAGGAGTTAGTTTTACTTTATTAAACTAAGAAAGAAAAAGATGATACTTTATATGTTAGAGATGAAGTATTAAAATTGAATGAATCTCTAAAAGCTGACTTAGAAAAGGAAAGAGAGATTATCAGAACTTGGACTACCTCTGGTAGAACAACTCAGAATTTATTAAGTAGTGGAAACTGGAAAGAGGGCTTAGGTTTTGGAGATGATAAAAGTGAAGGAACTGAACAATTTGAGCCAATTATTGTTAAACAGACTGCTAAGCCAAAGGTAAATCCTGTTAAGTTTGTAGCAAAAACTGTAAAGTCTGATTCTGAAAAGATGAAAGAATCTGTGACAGAAGTTAAGGAAAAGATAACTTCTGACAAATTAGAACAGGATAAATCAGCTGAAGTAAACATAGGCTTAATGACCAAGAAGCAGCTTAAGTATAAGCTGAAAGAGATTGGAAATGTCAACAAGGTAAAGGACGCTAGGAAAAATAGGAATGGAAAGGAAGGTGTGAATAAAAGCAATAATTATATGCATGTTCCTAATGCTCCTAGAAAGAAATGTTATAACTGTGGAAATTCTAACCTTCTTGCTTTTTTTTGCAGAAAAAATAAAGATATAACTCTTTACCTCCTAGATCAGGAGTTAAGAGTCAGTCTGTTAGGTTTAAACCACAAAATCCTTATTTTCATTGTGGTAGTTTATGGCATTCCATTTATACTTGTAAGGAATATCATAGTTTGTACTATGATTATTATCAAATAAAACCTTCTTTGAAGAAAGTTACTTTAATTCCTTCTAGTGTAAAGTCTGATGCAAAGTCTGATATAAACTCTGATCAGCAAGTTAGCATAAACTCTGAAATTAAATCCACTGCAAATGCTAACAAACTTAAAAAGGCCAAAGGATCCAAGCAAGTCGGGGTCCTTAAAACTAATCATTAGTGGTTTTTGTGATTGCAGGGCAACATGAAAAACATCCTAGTTCTTGACAGTGGATGTTCAGGACATATGACTGGAAATAAAGCCCTGATATTAGACTTTGTGGAGAAAGCTAGCCCAAGAGTTTCTTATGGAGATGGAAACATGGGAAAAACTCTCGGATATGGCAATATCAATCTTAGGAATGTCATCATTGAATCAGTAGCTCTTGTCTCAGGACTTAAACACAATCTGCTAATTGTGAGTCAAATCTGTGACAGAGGTTATCATGTGGATTTCTTTGAAGAACACTGTGAAGTTATAAGCAATTCTACAGGCAAAGTGGTTCTGAAAGGTTACAGGCATGGTAACATTTATGAAGCCATACTTTCAACAAGTTTTGATGGTGCTGCAATCTATTTGTTAAGTAGAGCATCAAATGAAGAAAGCTGGAATTGGCACAAAAGACTCTCTCATTTGCATAAATGAGCTAGTAAAGAAAGATCTTGTGAGATGACTGCCAAAATCAGTATTTGCTCCTGATGGCCTTTGTGATTTATGTCAAAAGGCAAAACAAAAAAGTCTTCTTTCATGAGCAAAACTGAATCTTCAATTCTTGAGCATTATCACCTAATGTATGTTAATTTATTTGGTCCAGTCAATGTCATGTCTATTGCAAAGAAGAAATATGTTATGGTTATAGTGGATGAGTTCACAAGGTACACTTGGGTGTATTTCTTGCACAAGAATAATGAAACTGCATTTACTCTAACTAATCATGTCAGACAGCTGGATAAGTTGGTCAAAGATTCTGTTAAAATAATAAGAAATGATAATGGCACTGAGTTCAAGAGTTCAATCATGGAAGAGTTCTGCAAAGAGCATGGAATCAAACAGGAATTTTTTGTACCTGGAACTCCACAGCAAGATGGAGTTGTAGAAAGAAAGAACAGGACTCTCATTGAAGCTGCACGAACTATGCTTGATGAAGCAAAGCTACCAACCTATTTTTGGGATGAAGCTGTGCAGACTGCTTGTTTTACACAGAATGCTACACTCATAAACAAGCATGGAAAAACACCATATGAAATGGTGAAGAAAAAGAAGCCAAATCTGAAATACTTTCATATATTTGGATGTAAGTGTTTTGTTCTTAAGACTCATCCTGAACAACTGTCAAAATTTGATCTAAAAGCTCATGAAGGAATTTTTGTTGGATATCCACTTTCCACAAAATCCTTCAGAGTCTACAATTTAAGAACAAGGGTTGTCATGGAATCTATCAATGTATCTTTTGATGATAAGAAGATTACTGGACTTGAAGATTTCAATGATCATGATCAACTGAGATTTGAAAATGAAGATTTAAATTCTGATTCTGTAAATTCTGATGACTTAAACTCTGATCCTGTAAGTTTTGACGGGTTAAGTTCTGATGTCATTGAAACCGTGGTAACAACTCCAAAGGAAAATGCACCTGTCCAGGGGGAGCAAGCTGAAGATCCTACCACAACTCAAGACTCTCAAGAAGCATCAGAACCTATCATTAGCTCTTCAAGTTCCGATTCATCAAGTTCTGATGAGCCAAATTCTGATAATTCTGGAAACTCTGATTCTTCAAATCCTGAAGGATCTAACTCAAATTCTGAAGTCTCAGAGAGCATAACTACAGGGGGAGCATCATAAAATGCTGATGAAGATAGCATGGATCATGTGGGAGGATCCAGTTCTAGAAATTAACTTCCATCTGTAAGGAAGTGGACCAAATCACATACACCTGACTTAAAAATTGGAGATCCTGAAGCAGGTTTCAGAACTAGATCTGCAATATCAAATGAATGTCTCTATCATTCTTTTCTATCTCAGAATGAACCAAAGAAAGTGGAACAAGCTCTTTAAGATGCTGATTGGGTGCAAGCAATGCAGGAAGAGTTAAATGAATTTGAAAGAAATAAAGTCTGGACCCTAGTGCCAAGACCAAAGAACAAATCAGTTGTTGGCACAAAATGGGTGTTCAGAAACAAAACTGACAGTGATGGCATAATTACAAGGAACAAAGCAAGGCTGGTTGCTAAGGGTTACTCTCAACAAAAGGGTATTGATTATGATGAAACATTTGCACCAGTTGCTAGATTGGAAGCCATAAGAATCTTTTTGGCTTATGTTGCTCACAAAAAGTTTAAAGTCTTTCAAATGGATGTAAAAAGTGATTTTCTCAATGGAGAATTGGAAGAAGAGGTATGTGTTGAACAATCTCCAGGATTTGAAGATCCAAAATTTCCAAATCATGTCTACAGATTAGATAAAACACTTTATGGCCTTAAGCAAGCTCCAAGAGTATGGTATGAGACTTTAGCTCAATTCCTTCTAGAAAGTAGATTTCACAGAGGTATAATTGATAAAACTCTGTTCTACCTCAACCATGGAAAAGAGTTACTTTTGATACAGATATATGTTGATGATATCATATTTGATTCTACAAATGCCAAGCTTTGTGAAAGATTTGCAAAGCTAATGCAGTCAAGATACCAAATGAGTATGATGGGAGAACTTAACTATTTTCAGGGACTTCAAAGTCAAGCAAAATGAAGAAGGTACTTTTATCAATCAATCCAAGTACACCAGAAATTTACTGAAGAAATTTGGAATGCAAGACTGTTCAACTGCATCCACTCCCATGGCCACTGCAACTAAGTTAGATAAAGATACTGGTTCATCAGTAGATATTACTAACTACAGAGGTATGATTGGCTCATTACTCTATTTAACTGCTAGTAGACCTGATATCATGTATGCTACCTGTCTTTGTGCAAGATTTCAGGCTGATCCAAGAGAATCTCATTTAATAGCTGTGAAAAGAATTTTCAAGTACCTCAAGGGTACAGCTGACTAGGATTGTGGTATCCTATAGAATCAGATTTTAAGCTAATAGGTTACTCAGATGCAGATTTTGCAGGATGCAAAATAGACATGAAAAGCACTAGTGGAAACTTCCAATTTCTTGGAGGCGGATTAGGGGAGATTATTTGATATATTTGAGATGTCATGTCTAATATGATTTATGTTTAGTTTTCAGATCTTAACAAACATGACATATCAGGACTTACTGAAATCAGGACTTACTGGAAGTCAGAACTTAACATCAGAACTTAAGGTCATATCAGAACTGAAGTGCGGGAAGACTTTCATATAAGGACGGAAGCTGATTTACAGTAGAAGATTGAGACTAAAATAAAAGAAGATACACATGGAAAGAGTTAGAAGACTGGAAGACTTGTAGAAGATATCTGATTGATATATTTTAGGAGATAGAATTATATTCCATATCAATTAGAAGTTATCTTGTAACTGTGTACTATATAAACACAGACTTAGGGTTTACACTATATGTGTTATCATTATCGAGAAGATTATACATTGTAACCTAGCAGCTCTTAGTGATATTTGTTCATCACTGAGAGAGAACAACAATTCTTATTATAACAGAGTTTATTCAATATACTTGATCTTTTTTACATACTTGTGTTAAATCGATTTGATTGTATTAACACTGTATTCAACCCCCTTCTACAGTGTTGTGTGACCTAACATGATCAAACACATCGTCACCATGGGTTCCAATGAAAACATGATAATAAATAGGTTCAAAATACTACGAGATAATATAAAAGTACTAGGGTTTAGAACAAGAACAAAACAAGCATCTAAAAGTATCGCCTAAATTGAAGAATACAAAAGAATGAACTAATTCTTCTTCTTTTTAGCCATCTTATGTGCTCTAGGTCTTCTTAATGTTCTCCCTGGCTTCCTTCTTCTTAAAAACGTCTTCTTTTTATTATATATAAGCCCCTGGATCACCTGGACTCTCCAAATCTTCACATCATAGTAGAAACATGATACTGCAGCTTTACACTGGCGTGACCATGCAGTACTGGGGCGCGGGCGCGCTCCCTCTCTGGAAAATATAGCGCGGACGTGCTCCTTAAGGTGCGGGATGTTAGGACGTTAACACGTGCTATTAATACACGCAAGTATACGCGTTCATAAGTAGTATATGATATAAATCAGATTCGTTCCCACATAGACTGGTTTAGGTTAATGATAGGTCACATAACATTATATGAATATAGTGTTTATACAATCAAATCGATTTAGAACACAAGTATATAACAATAATCAAGTTTATTCAATATAATAAGCTCTGTTACAAAGTAGATTAAATTACTCTCTCAGTGATGAACAATATCACTAAGAGCTGCTAGGTTACAATGAATAATCTTCTCGTGAATGATAACACCTATAGTGTAAACCCTAAGTTGTACTTATATAGTACACAGTTACAAGATATCTTCTAATTGATATGGAATATAATTCTGTCTCCTAAAATATATCAATCAGATATTATCTTCTACAAGTCTTCTAGCTGTCCAACTCTTCATGCATATCTTCTTTTATTTTAGTCCAGATCCTCTCCTATAAATCAGCTGCATTCCTTATCTGAAGTACCCACACTTAAGTCCTGATATAAATCCTGACGACCTTAAGTTCTGATATAAGTTCTGACTTCAGTAAGTTCTAATTTCCAGTAAGTCCTGATATTTAGTTCTGAAACTAAACACAACAGATTATACATGACATCACAAATATATCTAACAATCTCCCCCAACTTGTAAATTATGAAAAATATACAAGTTAATAGATTTGATGATGTCAAAAACATTTAAGTACAAATGCAATGAGAGTTTATTTAAACAACTAACTACAACTTACAGTCCTTACAGCTTTTACCAATTTTACTGAGTCAATCTGAATCCAAAGTGATTCATGACAAAGTTTGATATCAGCTTCTCTACTGCATTTCTCAGGACTTGAGGTAATATAGCCTTGACTTGCTTCATTTCTTCATCTTGACTTCCAATCTGGTAGATTGCAGTCCTAAATGCTGAGATGTGATTTCTTTCCAATCCATCATCACGTCTGATTACTCTTGGATGAGATATGTCTTCATTATGCCACACATATTTCTCTTTCAGAATAACTTCAAGTTTAGCAGAATTCTTCTTCATTGGAATTTCACTTCCATCATCTTCAACTATCTTTGGAACAAATTCTGCAACCCTTGATCCAGAGATTCTGGCTTTATCCGTTATAGTCTTTATGATGAAATTTGACCATCTCCTGGTAATCTCAGACTTTATCTCCAAAAGATAATGAAAGAATTGAAGTTCTTTCAGAGATTTTTTCAGCACATCTGATTCTGACATACTGTATTGTCTTCCATCTTCAAGAAATAGAATCAGCTTTTCTTTGACATTACTCTTATCATGAGCATCAAGTACCACTTGAACAGATATAACCTTGTCAAGGTGTTTCTGTGTAACTTCCTCAAGAGGTTTGTCAGTTAATAAGAATGGATCTCTGGTAATTACTTCAACTCCTATTTTGATCTTGGCTTCTTCAGAACCTAATCCAGCTCTGTCTCTTGCTTCTCTGGATTTCAATCCAACAGTCATGAAATCAGATATCAGTTGACTTTTCTTAGGATCTGATGGTTTAACATTTTTCCATAGGAGTTTCTTCTTATCAGTAACTGTCATCTTACCCAAATCAACTTGAGCTCTGTCAGAGGTTGATGTCTTGATAACTTGTTCATGATTTGTATATTCTTCTATAGCTTGCTGTTCTTTACTCTGAACAACTTGAGCTATGTCAGAGGTTGTCTTAGATTCTTCTGTTATCTTCTTTTTTTCCAGAGTTTCAACAGTTTCATCTTCTGCAGTTGTATCATCAAAAACCTGAACCATTTTGCACACAGGTTTCATCAGGATTTGAGGAATCTTCACCTCTTGTTTCTTTGTTGGTTCATCAATATTTCCTTTCCCTTTTTCCTTGGGATCAATTTCAACTTGTGATCTGGTCTTGGGCTTTGAAGCCTCAGAATTTGACATTTCCTTGATCACAATGCCTTTTGCCTTAGGCCTTGGAGGTTTCTTTGCATTAGAAGCTTAGATTTAAGATTTGTCTTCTCAGCTGCAAATCTAGCTTCTTCCTCTTTTAGATTCTCTAAATCCATTCCAGGATTATCCTTGAGAAATAATCTTTTAGCAATATCTTAATCAAGTTTCTGAATCTTGGGATCTTTATAGTAGACAGTAGTCTCCCTTCCCTTAAATTTCAGAGTTTGTAAAAACTTCTGAGAGTCTTGACTTTCAGCTTGAATCAGAATATCAGAACTTGATATCAGACTTTGATTATCAGAACTTGCTTTCAGAACTTGTGCATTCACAGCTTCAGAACTTGAATTCTTCTGTGTAGAAGATTTGCTAGAATCTGAAATTAGTTTCTCTGAAGAAACTTTGCTGCTTTGCTTTCCTTGACCTTGACCTTTGACCTTGCTAGGGTTTCCCTGGTCATCTTCAAAATTATCCTTTTTCTTCAGAGTTTGTCTAGTTGAGCATTTGGACTTAACTACCTTCTCCCCCTTTTTGGCATCATCTGATAGGAGTAGAGAGAGAAGAAGTTCCACTGAAGATTGGATTTCATTCAGTTAATTCTGTTGAGCAGCTTGATTTTGTAGGACCTCATCCAGTTGGGCCTGCTGCTTTTCTTGAGCTTGCTCAATAGCTTCAACTTTCTCTTGAATAGGTCTGATAAACCTCTTATTGTCTAGTTTGATCTCCATGTCTAGCTTATCAGCTTTTTCCAGAAGTTTATCAACCTTTTCATGAGTCTGTGAGTGTAGACCTTGAAGACTTTTAGTACTGAGAGCTGTGACTTTAAGTTGAGCTTTGAAGTCAGAATTTGTCAATAACTCATCAGCTTTTACAATATGATCTGTCAGAACTTTTGAGCTTGGAATGAAGTCAGGCTCATTCCACTTCTTGGTCCACTCAACTCCTCTGTGAGTTTCTTCCCATGGAACATGAGCATCTTCTTCAACAAACTTTTTAAGCAGTGCCTCCTTTCCAAGAATTTGAGCTGGAGTGTTTACTGGAGCTGACTCTCCAGAACTTGCTAGAAGCTCATCATCTTCTAACAACACAAGAGTGTGTGGCTGTAGGAGATTCTGGTACAATTTCATCTGTTTCCACATCCAGAATTGGAGTAGTTGGTATTTTAGCATTTAATGGACAAACAGGCGGAGTTGTCACTTGTCCTTGTGGTGCTTCCAGAAACAAGATAGATGGAATGTTCAGCCTATGAATGTCAATTTCAGGACTTAATCCTGAATCTTCAACTGTATCTTTGTCTCTGAGTGGAGAGATAGGAGGTGTGATCACTGTTTCTGGAACAGTGTCTTCAGCTTGAGGTGGAGCTAGCAAAGCTTCAATCACTATTGGTTCTTATGAGATCAGAGAAACCTGATCCCCTTCCTCAGCTTCTTCATATTGAGCTTGTGTTATTTTCACACCTGCTCTCTTCTTCTTTGATCTTCTGGATGATGGAGGAGTTGCTGGAACAACATCAGAACTTAAAGTTCTTTTCCTTTTTAAAATTTCCAGAACCCTCAGCTTCAGTCAGTTTCTGAGGAGTTACCTTTTTCTGAAAAATTTCATTTTCAGCTTCTAACTCCTTCTGAAGAATTGATTCTTCAGCTGTTATTGTCACATGTTCTGATACATGAACCTGGACTTGCTCATCTTCATCTGATTCATCTCTAAGAATCAGTTTTCTCTTTCTCCTTGGTGGAGATTGAGGAACAGATTTTGCTCTTAAAGATTTGGGTCTGGATGTTGTAGCAGATTTTACAACTGGCACCTTTTGGGAAGTACCGGAGGTTGGTTTGGTAGTAGTTACTGATGGTTGTGGTTGAGAAGATTGTGCTTGTTGGAAATAAGTTCTGGTGGTAGGCTGTGGTTGAGAGTTGGAAGGTTGTGTTGGTGGAGGTTGAGAAGTAGTAGGCTGTGTAGGTGGAGGTTGTGCTGGTGCTACATCAGGATATATGGCACTGTATGTGTGAGGATCAGAATTTACTAAGAACTGTTTTACTGATTGAGGAATTTGGAGGGGTCTTAGTACATTCTTCTTATTATCAGCAGATAATAAGTCTGTGAAATCCCTTTTGTGAAGTTTAAAGGGTTCAATTGTCTCACTAAAATTTTGAGGTGCATCAGAACAACAGAAATTATATATAAGCTGACAGAATCTAGCAAAATAAACTGTGTTACTATCTTCTTTCATCCTATCACCTATAAACCCTAGAACAGTACTAGAATAATCAAAATGAGTTTAATTAATAAGAGCATACCCAATTTGCTGACTCAGGATTGGTATATCATCAAAGTTGGAGCATTTGTTGGCAAATGCCTTGGTAATGTTGTCGAAAAAGAAGCTCCACTCCCTCCTTATGTAAGGCCTCTTCAATTTTTTCCAGCTTGGACAAAGATTTCTCATAGCCTAGAGTTGCCATCATATTTTGAAGAGCTGACTCCCCAACTTGTGAACTGTAAGTACAGTTTTCTTGTAGATGCAAAGCTTGTCGAATAGTAGACAAGGTAACCAGATGCTCATCTTCCCCTGTTGAAAAAATAATACATGGGGACCCATTTTCACCACCATCATCATATACCCCAGTCCTCCAAAACTCCAGAATTTGTTTGCCGAAGAGAAGCTGTGGTTGGGTCAGAGTATACCCAATTTCACTTTGAGATAGAAAGTCTTGGATGAAGTGAAGTTCTGAAGGAGCCTCGTCCTTGTTGAGAATAGCCATGTAGTTGTTGGGGACAACTTTGACTCCCTCATAAATTAGATCCTTAGGTGCCATATCTGTAAGAAATTAAGTGAAAAAATTGTGTGTTTGCAAGGTGTTTGATAGAATGCCTGTAAGAAATAGCTTCAGAGAATATTAGAGAGTGAGAGAGAATAAAAGAGATTAGAAAATAAGAATAGTAGGTAAAAGGTTGTAAAATCTTTTAACTCTCTTATTTATACACTCCAAGTGACAACGACTATTTTTTTGAAGCAGAACAGACTTTTTACACCCGGCAGTATGGAAACAGTCAAAACAGTAATGAGTGGGCACGATAAACGTTCAGTAATTATTGCTCACATGTTGTTACCAAAACAAACACGCAACCCATTAACCAAATGATTATCACTCTTTTTATCTCACTTAATTATTTTCTAACAAAATTTAACCGTTACAGTAAATACTAAAAATAAGTCAAGTAATTAAATAATGCCACATAAGCATCAGAGTTTCCATCAGGATTTGCACCAGGACTTGACTATTATCAAAATTTAACGGTCATCAGAATATGGCTTTTATACTCAAAAAGTGAATGACTATTTCTGTGATTCTTCACACAAATACTGACTCGTTTCTTCAGAGTTTAATCATCAGAACTTTCATCAGAACTTGTCCTCAGAATTTATGCATATGATACTTAACTGTTTTTCAGAAACAACTTAATCACCACAGTAATTTTCATTATTCATATGGAGTGAGAGAGTGTGCATTTCAAATGATCAAACAAAGATTAAAGTCTGATAAACTTCAGATATCTTAGAAATAAGGCATAACTAAGAAATATGCTTAAAATCTGTCTTTAATTTTGAAGTCTACTATAGAATAAATTTATGCAAGAGTCCACCTTAACTGTTTGTGCTCATTTTATGAATCTTTTGACATTCTTTTTACAGTGGCTTCTCAGTGTAAATGAGTCATAACTGCTATCAGAATTTATACTGTTATCAGAATATTTCTCCAGTAATCAGAAAATGTGAAAAGTCACCAAGAAAAATTTATTTGTTTTTCTAAAGCATATTACTTAATACCAGCAATGCACTTGGTTCTTCCCTTTCATATATTTACTCTTGATCTCAAAGGAGTACTTGATTTCAATTTTTCTTTTCTTTCGTTTTCTTCAGATAAGTGAGGCTTATCAAGCATGTAGTTCATCCTTAAGATTTACTAACATCAGAATTTAACAGATAAGAAGCACTAATCTAGTTTGTGTCTTAGTAATAAGATACACATAGTAAATTTGACTAAGGTCAAAATCAGAATTTTCTTGTGTTATTGATTTCCACATAAACAACTAATTCAAACATGGGATACATAGTTTGTTAGAGACTACTAAGTCAGCATCTAACAAATAATCCTCATTGGAGTGAATAGTCACAGAACATTCAAAATACTTTCAGAGTTTATAGAATCACATCAGATAACAATCATTATTTAATATGTTATAATTTAAGCACAAAGATAAGACAATCTGTAAACACTGATCATAAAGTCTAATGCATGAGAACAAAAACTAAACAGATTTTGAGAAAGAATCTGAAACCATTCCAAGTTCATTTACCAGTCTTGTAAAAGTAGCTTCACATAGTGGTTTTGTGAAGATATCTGCTAGTTGTTGATCTGTTGGGACAAAATGCAATTCCATTGTACCTTCCATCACATGTTCCCTTATAAAATGGTACCTAATGCTGATGTGCTTTGTCATTGAGTGTTGAACTGGATTACATATCATAACAATATCACTTTGATTATCACAGTAAATGGGTATTTTAGAGAATTCTAACCCATAGTCCAGTAACTGATTCTTCATCCAAAGAATTTGTGCACAACAGCTTCATAAAATAATATATTCCGCTTCTGCAGTTGATGTAGAAATTGATTTCTGTTTCTTGCTAAACCAAGAAACCAATCTCCCTCCAAGAAATTGGCAGCTTCCACTAGTGCTTTTCCTGTCAATTTTGCATCCTGCAAAATCTGCATCTGAGTAACCTATTAGCTTAAAATCTGATTCCCTAGGATACCACAATCCTAGATCAGTTGTACCCTTGAGGTACTTGAAAATTCTTTTCACAACTATTAGATGAGGTTCTCTTGGATCAGCCTGAAATCTTGCACAAAGACAGATAGCATACATGATATCAGGTCTACTTGCAGTTAAATAGAGTAAAGAGCCAATCTTACCTCTATAGTTAGTAATATCTACCGATGCTCCAGTACCTTTATCTAACTTGGTGGCAGTGGCCATGGGAGTGGATGCGGTTGAACTATCTTGCATTCCAAATTTCTTGAGTAAGTTTCTGGTGTACTTGGATTGATTTATGAAAGTACCTTCTTCATTTTGCTTCACTTGAAGTCCCAAAAAATAGCTAAGTTCTCCCATCATACTCATTTGATATATTGACTGCATTAGCTTTGCAAACCTTTCACAGAGTTTGGCATTTGTAGAACCAAAGATGATATCATCAACATATATCTATACCAAAAGTAAGTCATTTCCATGGTTGAGGTAGAACAAAGTTTTATCAATTGTGCCTCTGGTAAATCCACTTTCTATAAGGAATTGAGCTAAAGTCTCATACCATGCTCTTGGAGCTTGCTTAAGGCCATAAAGTTCTTTGTCAAGCCTGTAGACATGATTTGGAAATTTTGAGTCTACAAAGCCTGGAGGTTGTTCAACATATACCTCTTCTTCTAATTCTCCATTGAGAAAAGCACTTTTCACATCCATTTGAAAGACTTTAAACTTCTTGTGAGCAACATAAGCCAAAAAGATTCTTATGGCTTCCAATCTAGCAACTGGAGAAAATGTTTCATCATAGTCAATACCCTCCTGTTGAGAGTAACCTTTAGCAACCAGCCTTGCTTTGTTTCTTGTAATTATACCATCACTGTCAGTTTTGTTTCTGAACACCCATTTTGTACCAATAATGGATCTGTCCTTTGGTCTTGGCACTAGGGTCCAGGCTTTATTTCTTTCAAATTCATTTAACTCTTTCCGCATTGCTTGCACCCAATCAGCATCTTGAAGAGCTTCTTCCACTTTCTTTGGTTCAGTCTGAGATAGAAAGGTCTGATAGAGACATTCATTTGTTGTTGCAGTTCTAGTTCTGACACCTGCTTCAGGATCTTCAATTATTAAGTCAAGTGTATGTGATTTAGTCCACTTCCTTGCAGATGGAAGTTGATCTCTAGAACTGGATCCTCCCCCATGATCCATGCTGTCTCCATCAGCATTTTCTGATGCTCCCCCTAAAGTTATGTTATCTGAAATTTCAGAATTTGAGTTGGATCCTTCAGGAATTGAAGAATTAGAGTTTCTAGAATTATCAGAATTTGGCTCATCAGAACTTGATGAATCAGAACTTGAAGAGCCATTGACTGGTTCTAATGCTTCTTCAGAGTCTTGAGATGTGGTATGATCATCAGCTTGCTCCCCCTGAGCATGTGCATTTTCCTTTGGAGCAATTACCACAGTTTCAATGACATCAGAATTTAACCCGTCAGAACTTACAGGATCAGGACTTAGGTCATCAGAATTTACAGAATTAGAATTTATATCTTCATTTTCAAATTTTAGCTGATCATGATCATTGAAATCTTCAAGTCCAGTAATCTTTTTATCATCAAAAGATACATTGATAGATTCCATGACAACCCTTGTTCTTAAATTGTAGACTCTGAAGGCTTTTGTGGAAAGTGGATATCCAACAAAAATTTCTTCATCAGCTTTTAGATCAAATTTTGACAGCTATTCAGGATGAGTCTTAAGAACAAAACACTTGCATCCAAATACATGAAAGTATTTCAGATTTGGATTCTTTTTCTTCACCATCTCATATGGTATTTTTCCATGCTTGTTTATGAGTGTAGCATTATGTGTAAAATAAGCAGTCTGCATAGCTTCAGCCCCAAAATAGGTGGGTAGCTTTGCTTCATCAATCATAGTTCATGTAGCTTCAATAAGGGCATGTTCTGTCTTTTTACAACTCCATTCTGCTGTGGAGTTCCAGGTGCAGAAAATTCCTGCTTTATTCCATGCTCTTTGCAGAACTCTTCCATGATTGAATTCTTGAACTCAGTGCCATTATCACTTCTTATTATTTTAACAGAATCTTTGACTAATTTATCCAGCTGTCTGATATGATCAGTTAGAGTTGATGTAGTTTCATTCTTCTTGTGCAAGAAATACACCCAAGTGTATCTTATGAACTCATCCACTATAACCATAGAATATTTCTTCTTTGCAATAGACATGACATTGACTGGACCAAATAGATCAACATGCAGTAAGTGATAAGGCTCAAGAATTGAGGATTCAGTTTTGCTCTTGAATGAAGATTTTCTTCGTTTTGCCTTTTGACATGAGTCACAAAGACCATTAGGAGCAAATACTGATTTTGGAAGTCCTCTCACAAGATCTTTCTTTACTATCTCATTTAAGTTGTTGAAATTTAAATGAGAGAGTCTCTTGTGCCAATTCCAACTTTCTTCAATTGATGCTCTGCTTAACAGACAGATTGCAGAACCATTAGAATTTGTTGAAAGTCTGGCTTCATATATGTTACCATGTCTGTATCCTTTCAGAACCACTTTGCCTGTAGAATTACTTACAACTTTACAGTGTTCTTCAAAGAAATCCACATGATAACCTCTGTCACAGATTTGATTCACACTTAGCAGATTATGTTTAAGTCCTGAGACAAGAGCTACTGATTCAATTATGACATTCCCAAGGTTGATATTGCCATATCCCAGAGTCTTTCCCATGTTGCCATCTCCATAAGAAACTCCTGGTCCAGCTTTCTCCACAACATCTGATAACATGGCTTTATTTCTTGTCATATGTCCTGAACATCCACTGTCCAGAACTAGGATTTTTTCCGGTTGCCCTGCAATCACAAAGACCACTATTGGTTAGTTTTAAGGACCCATACTTGCTTGGATCCTTTGGCCTTTTTAAGTTTGTTAGCATTTGCAGCGGATTTAGTTTCAGAGTTTATGCTAACATGCTTTTTATCAGACTTTATATCAGACTTTGCATCAGAATTTACACTAGAAGGAATTACACTAACTTTCTTTAAAGAAGGTTTTATTTGATAATAATCATAGTACAAACTATGATATTCCTTACAAGTATAAATAGAATGCCATAAACTACCACAATGAAGACAAGGATTTTGTGGTTTAAACCCAACAGACTGACTCTTAACTCCTGATCTAGGAGGTAAAGAGTTTATATCTTTATTTTTCCTGCAAAAAGAAGCAAGATGGTTAGAGTTTCCAGAATTATAGCATTTCTTTCTAGGAGCATTAGGAACATGCATATAATTATTGCTTTTATTCACACCTTCCTTTCTATTCCTATTTTTCTTAGCTTCCTTCACCTTGTTCACATTTTTAATCTCTTTCAGCTTATACTTAAGCTGCTTCTTAGTCATTAAACCTATGTTTACTTCAGCTGGTTTATCTTGTTTTAATTTGTCAAATGTTGACTTTTCTTTGAATTCTTTTTTAGAGTTTTTCATCTTTTCAGATTTTGACTTGTCAGAAGTTGACACAAACTTGACAGGATTAACTTTAGGCTTTTCAACTTTCTTGGTAAAGTTTGGTTTAGATGACACAGATTCCTTTTCTTCTTTATCATCTAGGTAACCTAATCCTTCTTTCCAATTTTCATTTTCTAAGATTTTTTGAGTTGTTCTTCCAGAGTTAGTCCAAGTTTTGATTATCTCCTTTTCCTTTTCCAGTTCAGATTTAAGAGATTTATTCAATTTTAGTAGTTCATCTTTAACATTAAAAGCCTCATCTCTTTTTTTCTGAGTTTGATGGAATATAACTAACTCTTTTTCGTAGTCATTTCTGTTTTTAAGAGCAAGACTTTCAGATTTTAATCTTTTATTTTCTAAAGTATGATCTCTAAAACTAATGAACATGGTTTTCAGATATAATTTTAGCTCAGAAATATCATCAATATGAAAAACAAGAGTTGAATGAGGTACCTTCAATTCAGCAGTTTCAGAACTGCTATCAGCATTTTCCATCAAAGCATAGTTCACCTCTTCTTCAGAATCTGAAGTGTCTGCCTAGTTTTTCTTCTTTGTGATAAGTGTCTGGGCTTTATCACTTTTTCCTTTCTTGCAGTCAGGAGAGATGTGGCCTCTTTCACCACAATTATAGCATTTGACATTTGAGTTGTCTCCTCTGTCAGACTTTCCTCCTTTGCCTTCAGACTTTCTGAACCCTTTCTTTTTAGAACTTCCACCTTTCCTTGAAAACTTCTTTCCCTTTCTGAATTTCTTGTAGGCTATCTTTGTGATACCCTTCACCATAAGAGCACACAGTTGCATCATCTCTGCATCAACATCCACTTCAGATAAATTTTCAGATTCTGAATCATCATCATCAGAATATGATGACTCTGAATCAGACTATATGATGAGAGCCTTTCCTTTGCCCCTCTTTGAGACAACCACTTTAGGAGATTCCTCCTCAGCTTTAAGTGCAACTGTCTTTGATTTTCTTCCATGCCTTTTGCTCCTTTGATCCATCTCAAGTTCATGAGTCTTGAGCATACCATAAATTTCATCAAGAGTAGTTTCAATAAGGTCATAGTTGTCTCTTATGGTAGTAGACTTCAAATCCCAATTTTCAGGAAGAGCTAAAAGGAATTTTAGATTTGAATCATCAAGATCATATTCCTTGTCCACCAGTGACATATCATTCAAGAGTTTGGCAAACCTGTCATATAAATCAGTTAATGACTCATCAGCTTTTGAGTTAAAGTGCTCATACTCTTGTGTGAGTATAGTCTTCCTGTTTTTTTTGATGGCTTCAGTTCCCTCGCATCTTGTCTCCAAAGCATCTCATATTTCCTTTGCAATTTTGCATCCAATTACCCTGTTTAACATAACATTGTCAATTGCACTATGAAGCAGATGCCTTACCCTTGCATCCTTGGCAATAGATGAGATGTCTTCAGGTGTGTAATCACGTTTCTCCTTTGGTATCATCTTTGCTGGTTGATCAGCAACTGCAACAGAGAGATTGGTAGGATTATATGGTCCATCATTATCTCTATCAAGGTATTCTGGATCTGTGGCTTCCAGAAACATGGCCATCTTTACCTTCCATATAGGATACTCAGATGCTCTCGGTATGGGAACCCTAATACTCTCATATCTAGTGTGGGTTTGTTTTGAGTATCTTGAGTTTTGGTGGTCTTAGGTGGAGTTTGTGTTTCATCATACATGATTGTAAACTGGATCTCACTGTTTGTATATCAATATAGAGGCTTTGATACCAATTGATAGGTCACACAACACTATAGAAGGGGGTTGAATATAGTGTTTATACAATCAAATCGATTTAGAATACAAGTATATAACAGTAATCAAGTTTATTCAATATAATAAGCTCTATTACAAAGTAGATTAAACTACTCTCTTAGTGATGAACAATATCACTAAAAGCTGCTAGGTTACAATAAATAATCTTCTCGTGAATGATAACACCTTTAGTGTGAACTCTAAGTTGTGTTTATATAGTACACAGTTACAAGATATCTTCTAATTGATATGGAATATAATTTCGTCTTCTATAATATATCAATCAGATATTATCTTCTACAAGTCATCTAGCTGTCCAACTCTTCATGCATATCTTCTTTTGTTTTAGTCCAGATCCTCTCCTGTAAATCAGCTGCATTCCTTATCTGAAGTACCTGCACTTAAGTCCTGATATAAATCCTGACGACCTTAAGTTCTGATATAAGTTCTGACTTCAGTAAGTTCTGATTTCCAGTAAGTCCTGATATTAAGTTCTAAAACTAAACACAACAGATTAGACATGACTTCATAAAATATATCTAACAGTTAAGTTCAATTTATGCACCTATGTAACAATGTATGGTTATCGCTCAATGCTAAGATAAATAACATATTGGGGTTGGATTAAACTAAGAGATTATACTAAATAGAATTAACTAAGAGAATTGAGGTTGAATTACTTATATAAGACAAACATGGGATTCTAACTTCATTAAATACTTCATTCAATAGCCTTTTTATTCTAAATCTTAGCATGTAATGGTTATGACACTAATCAGATAACACGAAACTAGTAAACGCCAACTTTCGTTGTACGATTACCCTACTACCAGACATCCACAAAAATGATAGAAGTTGAATAGACACCAATTATGCTTAGTCCTTATATGTCTATAAGAATTTAAAACATAACGGTTTAATGCGCAAGTTATCTATCGTGATTACATAGGGCAAGTAAGATGGTTAAAATTACCTACGAATCATGCATAACAATAACACATGAACCTATGCTAGCATGGCAAGTTCTAAACCTCTATATTCACTATCGCTTCAATAGAGATTAACACGCTATCTTATATGTTAGCTACACAAATAAGGAGAATAAGCACAACCAATACTAGGATATCAATCAATCACCACACACCAAGATATTGAAACAAATTAACTATATAAATCCATAAGTAAACCCGTTAGAACCCCACGATAATGATTAATTCATATTCGAACTCATCATCACCATGGGTTCCAATGAAAGCATGATAATAAAAAATACAAGAGTACTAGGGTTCAAAGACAAATCGAAAACGAGCATCCAAATATAAACTATATTAAAGAAAACAAAAGTCTTCTTCTATGTAGCCTTCTCGTGCTCTCTAGGTCTTCTTATTGCTCTCCTAGGTCTCCTTGTTGTTAAAAACGTCTTTTTATTGGTATATATAGGCTCCAGGATGACCAGGACTCTAAAAATCTTCAATTTCGACTAAAATCAGGATTTTGGGGCAGAAACCGGGCGCAGGCGCGCTGTTTTCGGCCGTGACCGCGCTGAAATAGTGTTTTCAGGGGCGCGGGCACACTGGGTCTGGCGCGGCCGTGCCGACCTTCTGGAAAATTTCTGATATTTCTTCTTTTGGCCATATCTTGAGTTCTACTCATCAGAATTAGGCGATTCAACTGCCCACGCGAAGCTAACGAGATTCTTTACAACTTAAGAATGTCTAAGGCTTATAATTCTGATCTTTTTTCAACATAATTCTTTGAAAAACCTTTTTCTTCCTTTAATTGATGCATGAAATGCAATAACGCAAAAACACAACAACTATACCAACAACTTGAGTCCAAAACACCAACTTAATAGAAACATGGCCATCTTTACCTTCCATATAGGATACTCAGATGCTCTCGCTATGGGTACCCTAATACTCTTATATCTAGTGTGGGTTTGTTTTGAGTATCTTGAGTTTTGGTGGTCTTAGGTGGAGTTTGTGTTTCATCATACATGATTGTAAACTGGATCTCACTGTTTGTATATCAACATAGAGGCTTTGATACCAATTGATAGGTCACACAACACTATAGAAGGGGGTTGAATATAGTGTTTATACAATCAAATCGATTTAGAATACAAGTATATAACAGTAGTCAAGTTTATTCAATATAATAAGCTCTGTTACAAAGTAGATTAAACTACTCTCTTAGTGATGAATAATATCACTAAAACCTGCTAGGTTACAATAAATAATCTTCTCGTGAATGATAACACCTTTAGTGTGAACTCTAAGTTGTGTTTATATAGTACACAGTTACAAGATATCTTCTAATTGATATGGAATATAATTTCGTCTCCTATAATATATCAATCAGATATTATCTTCTACAAGTCTTCTAGCTGTCCAACTCTTCATGCATATCTTCTTTTATTTTAGTCCAGATCCTCTCCTGTAAATCAGCTGCATTCCTTATCTGAAGTACCTGCACTTAAGTCCTGATATAAATCCTGACGACCTTAAGTTCTGATATAAGTTCTGACTTCAGTAAGTTCTGATTTCCAGTAAGTCCTGATATTAAGTTCTGAAACTAAACACAACAGATTAGACATGACTTCACAAAATATATCTAATAGTTAAGTTCAATTTATGCACCTATGTAACAATGTATGGTTATCGCTCAATACTAAGATAAATAACAAATTGGGGTTGGATTAAACTAAGAGACTATACTAAATAGAATTAACTAAGAGAATTGAGGTTGAATTACTTATATGAGACAAACATGGGATTCTAACTTCATTAAATACTTTATTCAATAGCCTTTTTATTCTTAATCTTAGCATGTAATGGTTATGATACTAATCAGATAACACAAAACTAGTAAACGCCAACTTTCGTTGTACGATTACCCTACTACCAGACATCCACAAAAATGATAGAAGTTGAATAGACACCAATTATGCTTAGTCCTTATATGTCTATAAGAATTTAAAATATAATGGTTTAATGCGCAAGTTATCTATCGTGATTACATAGGGCAAGTAAGATGGTTAAAATTACCTACGAATCATGCATAACAATAACACATGAACCTATGCTAGCATGGCAAGTTCTAAACCTCTATATTCACTATCGCTTCAATAGAGATTAACACGCTATCTTATATGTTAGCTACACAAATAAGGCGAATAAGCACAACCAACACTAGGATATCAATCAATCACCACAGACCAAGATATTGAAACAAATTAACTATATAAATCCATTAGTAAACCCATTAGAACCCCACGATAATGATTAGTTCATATTCGAACTCATCATCACCATGGGTTCCAATGAAAGCATGATAATAAAAAATACAAGAGTACTAGGGTTCAAAGACAAATCAAAAACGAGCATCCAAGTATAAACTATATTAAAGAAAACAAAAGTCTTCTTCTCTGTAGCCTTCTCGTGCTCTCTAGGTCTTCTTATTGCTCTCCTAGGTCTCCTTGTTGTTAAAAACGTCTTTTTATTGGTATATATAGGCTCGAGGATGACCAGGACTCTAAAAATCTTCAATTTCGACTAAAATAAGGATTTTGGGGCAGAAACCGGGCGCAGGCGCGCTGTTTTCGGCCGTGACCGCGCTAAAATAGTGTTTTCAGCGACGCGGGCACACTGGGTCTGGCGCGGCCGTGCCGACCTTCTGGAAAAATTCTGACATTTCTTCTTTTGGCCATATCTTGAGTTCTACTCGTCAGAATTAGGCGATTCAACTGCCCACGCGAAGCTAACGAGATTCTTTACAACTTAAGAATGTCCAAGGCTTATAATTCTGATCTTTTTTCAACATAATTCTTTGAAACACCTTTTTCTTCCTTTAATTGATGCATGAAATGCAATAACGCAAAAACACATCAACTATACCAACAACTTGAGTCCAAAACACTAACTTAATAGAAACATGGCCATCTTTACCTTCCATATAGGATACTCAGATGCTCTCGGTATGGGAACCCTAATACTCTCATATCTAGTGTGGGTTTGTTTTGAGTATCTTGAGTTTTGGTGGTTTTAGGTGGAGTTTGTGTTTCATCATACATGATTGTAAACTGGATCTCACTGTTTGTATATCAACATAGAGGCTTTGATACCAATTGATAGGTCACACAACACTATAGAAGGGGGTTGAATATAGTGTTTATACAATCAAATTGATTTAGAATACAAGTATATAACAGTAATCAAGTTTATTCAATATAATAAGCTTTGTTACAAAGTAGATTAAACTACTCTCTTAGTGATGAACAATATCACTAAAAGCTGCTAGGTTACAATAAATAATCTTCTCGTGAATGATAACACCTTTAGTGTGAACTCTAAGTTGTGTTTATATAGTACACAGTTACAAGATATCTTCTAATTGATATGAAATATAATTTCGTCTCCTATAATATATCAATCAGATATTATCTTCTACAAGTCTTCTAGCTGTCCAACTCTTCATGCATATCTTCTTTTATTTTAGTCCAGATCCTCTCCTGTAAATCAGCTGCATTCCTTATCTGAAGAACCTGCACTTAAGTCCTGATATAAATCCTGACGACCTTAAGTTCTGATATAAGTTCTGACTTCAGTAAGTTCTGATTTCCAGTAAATCTTGATATTAAGTTCTGAAACTAAACACAACAGATTAGACATGGCTTCACAAAATATATCTAATAGTTAAGTTCAATTTATGCACCTATGTAACAATGTATGGTTATCGCTCAATGCTAAGATAAATAACAAATTGGGGTTGGATTAAACTAAGAGATTATACTAAATAGAATTAACTAAGAGAATTGAGGTTGAATTACTTATATGAGACAAACATGGGATTCTAACTTCATTAAATACTTCATTCAATAGCCTTTTTATTCTTAATCTTAGCATGTAATGGTTATGACACTAATCAGATAACACGAAACTAGTAAACGCCAACTTTCATTGTACGATTACCCTACTACCAGACATCCACAAAAATGATAGAAGTTGAATAGACACCAATTATGCTTAGTCCTTATATGTCTATAAGAATTTAAAACATAACGGTTTAATGCGCAAGTTATCTATCGTGATTACATAGGGCAAGTAAGATGGTTAAAATTACCTACGAATCATGCATAACAATAACACATGAACCTATGCTAGCATGGCAAGTTCTAAACCTCTATATTCACTATCGCTTCAATAGAGATTAACACGCTATCTTATATGTTAGCTACACAAATAAGGAGAATAAGCACAACCAATACTAGGATATCAATCAATCACCACACACCAAGATATTGAAACAAATTAACTATATAAATCCATAAGTAAACCCGTTAGAACCCCACGATAATGATTAATTCATATTCGAACTCATCATCACCATGGGTTCCAATGAAAGCATGATAATAAAAAATACAAGAGTACTAGGGTTCAAACACAAATCGAAAACGAGCATCCAAGTATAAACTATATTAAAGAAAACAAAAGTCTTCTTCTCTGTAGCCTTCTCGTGCTCTCTAGGTCTTCTTATTGCTCTCCTAGGTCTCCTTGTTGTTAAAAACGTCTTTTTATTGGTATATATAGGCTCCAGGATGACCAGGACTTTAAAAATCTTCAATTTCGACTAAAATCAGGATTTTGGGGCAGAAACCGGGCGCAGGCGCGTTATTGTCGGCCGTGACCGCGCTGAAATAGTGTTTTCAGCGGCGCGGGCACACTGGGTCTGGCGCGGCCGTGCCGACCTTCTGGAAAAATTCTGACATTTCTTCTTTTGGCCATATCTTGAGTTCTACTCGTCAGAATTAGGCGATTCAACTGCCCACGCGAAGCTAACGAGATTCTTTACAACTTAAGAATGTCCAAGGCTTATAATTCTGATCTTTTTTCATCATAATTCTTTGAAAAACCTTTTTCTTCCTTTAATTGATGCATGAAATGCAATAACGCAAAAACACATCAACTATACCAACAACTTGAGTCCAAAACACCAACTTAATCTTGTAGTGAAGTGTTCCAAGTAGATATAAAATCCACTTATCACACCCCAAAACTTGAATCGATGCTTGTCCTCAAGCATAAACAGACTCAAAACTACAAAACAAACTAGTGCATGAATGCAACTACGTGAATGCAACTAAATGATAATGCAATCGATCCCCTCAGAATAAACATAACCAAATGAATAAGCTAATGGCTCTAAGAATACAATGACTCAAAATAGAGCTCGAATAAATCCCACAAACCAACTCACAAACCAGAAACGTGCATGTGTGGGATGCTTAACAGATATACTCTCGATACTACATCAATTACCATAACTTATCTTTCATCAACACAATCACAAGTTTATAACTAAAATAGACGTTAAACGCATAATGACTCACAACACCTCCTTTCTACTAGAGTTATACAAGGATTCAAGTTATTATTGAACACATAACAAAGATGCTTACTTGACCGTGCAATGAATGAGGTCCCAAAAGACTTATACAATAATACCCATGTAACGAGCGTTAGGTTAGCGGATCCCGGACTATGAAAAGCCTTAGGTCACTAGGCACAAAGTCCCCTAAGAACTTAATAACTCGAGTATTAAAGAGCTCACTCTTGATCGATTATGCATAAACATATACCCTTTTTTTCTTTTCTTTTTTTCTTTTTTTTTCTTTTTTTTCAATAATTTATGAATGAGTGCGTTTCACTCCATCTCATTCAACCCTAGACTACTCATAAAAATATGAGTCAGCTACTAGCCATTTGATGCCTAGCCTTATTCACACTAACAATGAAATCCAAGCTTTTTTCTAATTTAAAAATTCAGTGTTCTTTTGGCCATTAAGAGAATACCAAAAATTCTAGATATAAACAGGTGATTAAATCTCAACAATTAAACAAGTCTTATCATGATCTAGTTCAAAAGCAATCCTATAAGACTTTATGAAATTTTTTCTTTTGGCATACAAATCAATTTTTTAAGACTTAAACATCCCTCTAATCATCATCATTACACTCAAATCAACATCAACTTATCAAATAGAATAGTCCATCTTAAGGGATCATGCTAAATATGCATGCAAATACAACTATATGAAATTATATAAAAAACAAATACAACTATATACAACATGAATCTATATGAACTATATGGACACAGACAAACTAATCCTTACATTATCACCCCCAAACTTAAAATTTTCAATGTCCTCATTGAAGGTAATAATAAGGATTTTAGGCATACCTAGTCGTCGGAAAGATCACCCTCTTCGGGTTGAGGATCAGGTGGCCAATCAACCTCAACACCAGTGGCTCGGAAAATAGTGCCCAAAGCCTGTGTCAAATCTGCTGCAAAACATCGGTGAATGTCGTGCATGGCCTCCATAGGCCTAGTTACTCGCCTGTACTGCTCATCACCAATACCTATCCTATCAACTACCTGCTACACATGAGAAGAACCCTCTATGGGCACTGGAGGATTCGTTCGGCTACCCTCTACATCATCAAAATATATCCTAAGCCCTTATCATGGGGTGCACCTAAGAATGCATAACTCAAGTGATCTGGTAGTGGGTGAAGCTCAAGTGTGGAAACATCTTCAATAGATGGCTCGAGACGTTCCTGAGAAGTTTTCAGCTCTTCTAACCCAAGAGAATTGAATGGCATATCCAACTTCCTCTTCCACGGAGGAGCATTCAAAACCTGCAGTTGTTCTACTCCTTCTTCCTTTTCAATAACTGATTCCCCTTTTAAGGATCTCTCTAAGGTATCTGACTTTGGCAATTGCTCAATCTCCAAATTCCTGACAGAGTCGACCCACTCTAACTTAAAGCACTCCTCTTTAGCTATGGGTAACTTTATTGCCTTGAACACATTAAAAGTGACCATATGATCTTGAACCTTCATCATAAGCTCTCCTTTTTGCACATCGATCATAGTTCTGCTTGTAGCCAAGAATGGTCTTCCCAAGATAATGGAAATCTTTTTATCTTCCTCAAAATCTAGAATTAAAAATCCAGCAGGGAAGATGAGTTTATCCACCTTGACCAAGACATCCTCCACTATACCTCGTGGATAAACGATGGAATGATCAGCCAGTTGCAATGACATGTATGTCAGTTTCGGATCAGGTAGACCAAGCTTCTTGAAGATAGATAAGGGCATCAGATTGATGCTAGCTCCTAAATCACATAAACACTTTTAGAACGACAAGTTTCCGATGGTGCAAGGAATAGTGAAGCTTCCAGGATCTTTAAGCTTCAGAGGCAACTTCTGTTGCAGCACAACACTGCATTCCTCAGTAAGAGCAACACTCTCTAAGTCATCGAGCTTCACTTTCCGAGAGAGAATACCTTTTATTAACCTCGCATAGCTAGACATTGAAAGTGTTTGTCCTAAATCCAATCATGTATGACGAGTTAGGAAGAACTTTCTTGTATTCCTATTTGATTTCATTTTGAATTAATAAAAGACTTGTTATATTTTTATGGGCTTTATCTATTTAAAGTGTATTAAATAAGATGTTCCATAGTTTAGAGTAAAGCTTCTAGAATTATAATGAGATTATAATAGTGAGATCTAGAAGATGATAACTCTGGACTTAAACAGTTCCTGATCATAGGATAACTAATCGGATGTTAGTGGATCCGCAAAGATTGGTACATACTATGCTTGCTCCCTTCAGGAGGATGTCTGTTCTCATAGGCATTTGTGTGGTGACACTATAGCTGGTATGTAGGTGCTTATTAGGGAATAAGTTCACTGAACATGACTTGATAAGTTGAACAACTAATGGAGATTACTCACGTGTTAATAGTTATTCACTGAGTGATAGTTGTACAAGTGTCCTTAGACTTGAGATCGTTAAAGGTATCTTATATATAATGAACTATGCTTTGGTTTAGTCCTTAGTCTCAAGGACATCCATTAGGTGTATTCTGGGCATAGGGATTTGTGCATAGAGATAGTTAACATCAATAGAGGATCTACCCCTTCCAGTATAGGAAGAGAATATCCTATGTTATTCTTAGTATGCGAGTTCTGGAATCTCTGGCCAGAGTGTATGAAATTAGAAAGGAGTTTCTAATTTGCATTAATATGAACTTTGCATTATGAATAAGAAATCATATGATTAAATTTGATAGACTTGACACAAGATCCATGCCTTGTATTTAATCGGGATATTATAAGGGTAGAAGGAATTCATTGTACGGTAACTAGTCACTGACAGGTTCTTGATATTCTAAGCAGTGAATTCATATTATCCGGATAGTCGCGATATATTGAGAAGCATCACTCACGATGTAGAATAAATATAATTAATCAGTTAATTATATTTAGTGAATTTTAATATTTATATAAATAATTAATAAAAGTTTATTATTATTTATTTTTACTACCGACATAATATTGAACCTACAGGGTCATACCATAAAAGAATATTTTCTTTGATGAAATAATGAGAGAGAGAATTATTTTCTAAATAGTTAAGAAAAGAAATAATGATTAAAATAGTTTTAATTATTATTAAAGCATTTTATGAAGATAAAATGTGGGGGTTAATATATATAAAGATATATTATAAAACCCTAGGAGAGCCCTATAAATAGAATGAGATGGATGGCTCAAAAAAGATAACACACAGCTTTGGTTTTGTGAAAACCCTAGCTTCCATCTTCTTCCTCTCTCTCTCTCAAAACTCCATTTTATAAAAGCTCGGTTTTATAAAAGGTTCATCGAAGAGGATTGTTCTTGGTGGATACCGGTAGAGTGCTTCACACATTGAGGAGCAACTGCTAGCACTCTATTTTTATAAAGCTTCGATTCACGAGGTATGATTTCGATTTCTCAATTTTTTCCCTTTTATACATTTTTCTATATGTGCGGTATATGGTTTTTACGGAATAATTGTTATTTCACGCTTCCGCTCATCCGTAAATTCCTTCATTGGCATCAGAGCTAGGTTCTGCATATAGACATTCATATAAAAAAATTCAGATTTTTTAATGCATGTATGGGTTTATTATGATTTTTGCAATTTTATTTAAATTTAATTATGAATTAATTCGAAATAATTTTTGCATGAGATTTTGACCACTGATCTGGGTTCTACAAGTGTTGTAGATCATCTAGATATTTTTTTTCATAATTTTGTGATGTGTAGATTATTGGTTATGAATTTTTTAAAATTGTTTTAATTAAAATTCATAAAATAATTATGCATGTGAATAATTATGATTAAAATTTGCACAAGGACCCATGGCTGATCTGGTATTTTTCTGCTACTCCCTGATTTGAGAAATCATATTATTTTGATTTTTGTTAATTTAATAATTAAATGTTAATTAATTTATTAATAATAAAATTAAAATAATAATATTATTAATAAAGAGTTATTAATAAGGGAGTAAAGGAAAAGGGGTTACCTCTCCTAAATTGTAACAGCAGCAGGAAGTAAACAGTCACGGCAGGAAGTAGAAACAAAAGATAAAAGCTGAAAGAAAAAAAAAAGGGCAAAACCTACTGCGGCTGTGCAGGCGCGTGCGCTTCACGCGGGGAGGGGTGTGTTGCGCATTCCGTGAATGTGTTACACACTGTTGCGCATTTACGGAATGCGTTACACGCTTAAATGGCTCAACAGTGTTGTAGCACATTACGTACATGCGTTATAGCCCGTATGTCCACATTAAATTTGATTTTTTGGGAGTTTCGTAACTCCGTTTTGGGCGTGCAATATATCATTGGATTCGTTTTTCCGAGACGGATCTAATGGAGTGGTCAAATATTTTTTATATAAAAGTTTTGAACTGTTTCTATTCCCGAAAGTGTTTTAAAGCATGTTTTAATTATTTTAATTTCTTTTAAATGCTATAATAAATCCATACATCATTATATCAATGTGTGACATGATATTACTTGCATGCTTACTTGTTTATTTTTATATATGAGATATATGCCTGTGTTTACCATGCGATGATAGATTTAGGTAAACTTAAATCAATATAAGGCGTGCTCTAGAAAATCTAGAATAGGAATTGTTTCTTGCCTTGACAATAATATTATGAATACAATCATGAGATTCTTGTGTTTATGAAACACGTAATTAAATATGAATTTTCAATTTTGAGAGAAAAGATGATTCTGTCAACAACAGATTTCTATCTGTAAGAAAGGGTTATTAAGTGACGCCTCTTGACAATGCTCCACCCGATCTGAGAATCATCTGATTATCGATTATTGATTTGAAATATTTAATTTAAAAGGAAGAATCTCTTTATAATATGATTATGATTGTAACGTAATATAATCCCTCTAAAATTAAATAATATCAAGTAGTAATTGGCCAATGACACAATGGGCTTGTGTCGGTCATAGCCTTCCAACATGATAGAAAGTGGTTCTTATTTTTTAAATCATTATCATTTCGTGCTACAGCCGAGGGCTTTGTTTTCGAAATAAGAAATACTTGTCTATTACATAGAGATGTGTACATTGATTTAGAATCTAAAGGTCGTTACGTGCCACAGCCGTGGGCCGTTGGAGACTGATTCAATTATACGGAATGTTGGGTTAGACTTGACTTAGAATATTGAGTTTGTCGTGCCACAGCCATGACTCAATTATTCAAGAGGCTAAAATTATATTAGGGAATAACATAAGATGTAATTGACAAGAGTTGTCTGCCTATTGAACATCACATGACGTTTCGTGCTACAACCGAGGTTGTGTAATGGAATGTAGGATCCCTATTCCCACTAGCATTATGAATGCCTAATTTTCACTTAGGGGGTGTATAAATTAGATAAACTAGTGGGAGCCACTTATGAATAAAGACTCAATTCATATAGTGTTTTTGAAATAAAATTGAATATTTGCTAAGTGTTGTTATGTGTTTATCATTTACAGATTTACTATATTCATTATGTCTTCTGCACTATCACTCCGGAGTATACTAGATGCTCACAAGTTGACTGGTCCTAATTTTGCTGACTGGCTTCGAAACTTGAGAATTGTTCTCAAGGTGGAGAAGCTGGAGTATGTGTTTGACTCACCTAAGCCTACTGAACCTGCTAACGATGCACATAATGATGAACATGTTGTGTATCGTAAGTGGATAGATGATGCAAATGTTGCTCAATGCATCATGCTAGCTTCCATGAACATTGAGCTACAGAAGCCACATGAGCATATGGATGCTCACACTATCCTTATGCATCTACAAGAGTTGTATGATGTGGCAGGGAGGACAGCTCGATATGAGATATCGAAGGAGCTGTTCGGTTGTAGGATGTCTGAGGGATCATCCGTGAATGACCATGTACTTAAGATGATCAATTTGATTGAACATCTTGGATAACTTGGTTTTGCCATGGATGGGGAGCTGAGCTAAGACTTGGTCTTGCAATCACTTCCGGGTTCATTTTCGCAGTTTATTGTGAACTTTCACATGAATAAGTTGGATGTCAGCCTGGCTGAACTCCACAACATGTTGAAGACTGCGGAATCGAATTTCCCCCGTAAGAAGGGCTCTGTTCTTCTAATTGGTGAAGGTTTCAATCCTAAGAAAAGGAAGAAGAACCCTTCCAAGAAGAAGAAAGTAGGTGAGAAAAAGCCTGTTCCAATAAAAGCTGAAGACCCCAAGAGCAAAGCTGTTTGCTTTCACTGTAACAAGGTGGGGCACTGGAAGAGGAACTGCAAGGTTTACCTTGCAGAATTGAAGAAGAAGAAGGGTAGTGAGACTGCCACTTCTGCTTCAGGTATGTTCATGATTGAAGTAAATATGTCATTAAATCAAATTTCTACTTGGGTATTAGATACCGCCTGTGGTTCTAATATTTGCAATTCGTTGCAGGGACTAAGGAGAAGTAGGACTCTTGAGGAAGAGGAGGTGATTTTACGGATGGGAAATGGAGCAAGAGTTGTTGCTGAAGCTGTAGGATCATTTCATTTACATATGCCTACGGGCAAAACTATTGTTTTAAATAATTGTTATTTTGTTCCTTCGATTGTGAGGAATATTATTTCTATTCCCATGTTAGACTTGAATGGATTTTCGTTTGTTATTCAGAATAATAAATGTTCAATTCTTTGAGATAACGTTCTTTATGGATCTGGTATTTTAAATAATGGTTTGTATGTATGTGACATAGAGCATGATTTACTACAAATTGAACATACTAATAAAAGAAAAAGGGATGATAAAAATATCACTTTTTGTGGCACTGCAGACTTGGTCATATTAGTGATGATAGACTGCGGACATTGCATAAGGAAGGGTTACTTGACCGTTTTGATTTTGAATCATATCCTACATGCGAGTCTTGTCTATTGGGTAAAATGACCAAATCTCCATTTAGTGGACATGGAGAGAGGGCTGCAGATTTGCTAGGATTGGTACACACAGATGTATGTGGACCAATGTCTACGCAAGCCATGGGTGGATTTTCATACTTCATTACTTTCATAGATGATCGATCTAGATTCAGATATGTGTATTTGATGAAACACAAGTCTGAAGCCTTTGAAAAGTTCAAAGAATATAAGCATGAAGTGGAGAAACAAACCAAATATAGTATTATAACTCTTCGATCAGATCGAGGTGGTGAATACTTGAATGGAGAGTTTCTAGATTATCTCAAAGTAAATGGTATAGTCTCTCAGTGGACTCATCCATATACTCCACAATTAAATGGGGTATCTGAAAGGAGAAATCAAACTTTGTTAGACATGGTTCGGTCCATGATGAGCTATGCAAATCTTCCAGTATTCCTATGGGGTTATGCATTGGAAACCTCAGCATATTTACTGAATAAGGTGCCTTCCAAATCTGTCCCTAAAACTCCATATGAGATATGGAAGGAAAGGAAACCGAGTCTTAAACATGTTAAGATTTGGGGATGTCCAGCTTATGTCAAGAAAGTTGACCCAGATAAGCTGGAATCTCGATCCGTAAAATGTAGTTTTGTGGGATATCCTAAAGAGACTTTAGGGTATTACTTTTACACCGATCATAGGGTGTTTGTCTCCAGACATGCTACCTTCTTGGAAAAGCAGTTTATCCTTGAAGGAAACAGTGGGAGCAAAATTGAACTTGATGAAGTTCAAGAAGCACAAACTACTACGGATCAAGTGAAAACACCTGTTTAGACTGAACAACCTTCTGTGGAATAGCCCATTCGTAGGTCAGGGAGAGTGTCTCGCCAACCTGAGAGGTATTATGGCCTTGTCATTGAGAATGACAATGAGTTGTCAATCATTGATGATGACGACCCTATGACCTATAATGAGGCTATGAGTAGTGTTGACTCAGAGAAATGGCAAAGTGCCATGAAATCCGAAATGGAATCTATGTATATCAACCAAGTATGGACTTTGGTTGAAGCACCTGAGGGTGTGAAGCCTATTGAGTGCAAATGGGTATACAAAAGAAAGATTGGAGCAGATGGCCAGGTAGAGACCTATAAGGCCAGGCTCGTGGCAAAAGGATTCAAATAAAGACAAGGGATTGACTTTGATGAAACTTTTTCGTCTGTAGCCCTATTAAAATCAATTCGGATTTTGCTTGCGATTGCTGCTTACTACGACTATGAGATCTGGCAAATGGACGTGAAAACGGCCTTCCTCAATGGGAAACTTGAAGAGGAAGTGTATATGACACAGCCAGAGGGTTTTCTTTCTAAGGGAAATGAACACCTAGTGTGTAAGCTGCTGCGAACCATATATGGTTTAAAGCAAGCTTCTCGTAGATGGAACATCCGTTTTGATGAGACAATCAAAGAGTTTGGTTTTATCAAAAACATAGATGAACCATATATCTACAAGAAGGTTAGTGGGAGCGCGGTAACATTTCTTGTATTATATGTGGATGACATACTTCTTATAGGAAATGATATACCGATGCTGCAATCAGTCAAAGTATGGTTATCGAAGAACTTCACTATGAAGGACTTGGGAGAAGCATCCTACATTCTCGGTATGAAGATCTATAGAGATAGATCTAGAAGAATGATAGGTCTTACCCAGGGTACATACATCCATAAAGTGCTTAAAAGGTTTAGCATGGAAAACTCCAAAAGAGGTCTCATACCGATGAGCCATGGAGTGTCCCTTTCCGAAAAGATGTCTCCTAAGACACCCGAGGAAAGAGAGCGTATGAGTAAGATTCCTTATGCTTCAGCAATAGGATCTATCATGTACGCAATGTTATGTACTAGGCCTGATGTTGCATATTCAATCAGTGTGATGAGCAGATATCAGTCCAATCCAGGTGAAGACCACTGGAAAGCAGTGAAGAACATCCTTAAGTACTTGCGAAGGACTAAGGATATTTTTCTTATTTTTGGTGGCGGATCTGAGTTGAAAATAGAGGGTTATACTGACTCTAGTTTTCAATCAGAAAGTGATGATAATAAATCCATGTTAGGGTACGTGTTTACTCTGAACGGTGGTGCGATTAGTTGGAAGAGTTCCAAACAGTCTACAACTGCTGACTCCACAGCGGAAGCAGAATATATAGCTGCAAGTGAGGCTGCAAAAGAAGCCATTTGGATGAGGAAATTTGTTTCTAAGTTGGGAGTTGTTCCTAGCATTGAGGAGCCTATTGTGTTGTATTGTGATAACAATGCAGCAATAACACAAGCCAAGGAACCTAGGTCTCATAAAAATTCCAAACATGTTTTACGACGCTTTCATTTGATTAGAGAAATCATTGAAAGAGGAGATGTCAAGATTGAGAGAGTTGAAACACATAACAACGTAGCAGACCCACTCATAAAGTCATTGTCTCAGATTCACTTTGATCGTCATAAAGAAAAGATGGGTATTAGATACCAGGGTGATTGGCTTTAGTTCAAGTGGGAGATTGAAAGTGTTTGTCCTAAATCCAATCATGTATGATGAGTTAGGAAGAACTTTCTTGTATTCCTATTTGATTTCATTTTGAATTAATAAAAGACTTGTTATATTTTTATGGGCTTTGTCTATTTAAAGTGTATTAAATAAGATGTTCCATAGTTTAGATTAAAGCTTCTAGAATTATAATGAGATTATAATAGTGAGATCTAGAAGATGATAACTCTGGACTTAAACAGTTCCTGATCATAGGATAACTAATCGGATGTTAGTGGATCCGCAAAGATTGGTACATACTATGCTTGCTCCCTTCAGGAAGATGTCTGTTCTCATAGGCATTTGTGTGGTGACACTATAGCTGGTATGTAGGTGCTTATTAGGGAATAAGTTCACTGAACATGACTTGATAAGTTGAACAACTAATGGAGATTACTCATGTGTCAATAGTTATTCACTGAGTGATAGTTGTACAAGTGTCCTTAGACTTGAGATCGTTAAAGGTATCTTATATATAATGAACTGTGCTTTGGTTTAGTCCTTAGTCTCAAGGACATCCATTAGGTCTATTCTGGGCATAGGGATTTGTGCATAGAGATAGTTAACATCAATAGAGGATCTACCCCTTCCAGTATAGGAAGAGAATATCTTATGTTATTCTTAGTATGCGAGTTCTGGAATCTCTGGCCAGAGTGTATGAAATTAGAAAGGAGTTTCTAATTTACATTAATATGAACTTTGCATTATGAATAAGAAATCATATGATTAAATTTGATAGGCTTGACACAAGATCCATGCCTTGTATTTAATCGGGATATTATAAGGGTAGAAGGAATTCATTGTACGGTAACTAGTCACTGACAGGTTCTTGATATTCTAAGCAGTGAATTCATATTATCCGGATAGTCGCGATATGTTGAGAAGCATCACTCACGATGCAGAATAAATATAATTAATCATTTAATTATATTTAGTAAATTTTAATATTCATATAAATAATTAATAAAAGTTTATTATTATTTATTTCTACTACCGGCATAATATTGAACCTACAGGGTCACACCATAAAAGAATATTTTCTTTGATGAAATAATGAGAGAGTGAATTATTTTCTAAATAGTTAAGAAAAGAAATAATGATTAAAATAGTTTTAATTATTATTAAAGCATTTTATGAAGATAAAATGTGGGGGTTAATATATATAAAGATATATTATAAAACCCTAGGAGAGCCCTATAAATAGAATGAGATGGATGGCTCAAAAAAGATAACACACAACTTTGGTTTTGTGAAAACCCTAGCCTCCATCTTCTTCCTCTCTCTCTCTCTCAAAACTCCATTTTATAAAAGCTCGGTTTTATAAAAGGTTCATCGAAGAGGATTGTTCTTGGTGGATATCGGTAGAGTGCTTCACACATTGAGGAGCAACTGCTAGCACTCTATTTTTATAAAGCTTCGATTCACGAGGTATGATTTCTATTCCTCAGTTTTTTCCCTTTTATACGTTTTTCTATATGTGCGGTATATGTTTTTTACGGAATAATTGTTATTTCACGCTTCCGCTCATCCGTAAATTCCTTCAGACATCTGTTCAAGAGCTTCAGCGAAAGGTATGTTGATATGAAGTTTCTTTGACACCTCCAAAAACTTAGCAAATTGCTTATCCAACTTCTGCTTCTATAGCCTCTTAGGAAAAGAAGGTGGAGGATATACCTGCTTCTCCCCTGTATTACCCTCAGGAGGAGTGTGTTCCACAGTGTTCTTCCTTGGTTCCACCTCGGCATCCTTCAACACTTCTTCTTCAGCCACAACTTCATTTTCTGAAACTTGAGATTTTTCAGGCTCTTCGTCTTGCTGAATTTTGAGGCTTGCGACCTTTCCAGACCTCAAGGTGATGGCGTTCACCTGTTCTTCAACTTCCCTTTTTCCTGGATTAGCTTCTGTATCACTAGGAAGCATTCCTGGTGGTCGATTCAATAATCGTTAGCAATTTGCCCTATTTGGTCCTCCAGAGTCTTGATAGAAATAGCCTAGCTTTGGCATATAAGAGCCTGGTTTTTGCACATAAGCCTCAACTTCTCTAATTCAAAATTTTCATTCGAATATTGACCTACACCTCCATGAGTTTATTGTTGAAGTTGGAGTTGTTTTCTTGGTACAAATTGTTGCTAAAAACCAAAAAGATTGAATTGCTCGTTTCCAAACTGCTGGAACGACTGTTGCATCGCATTCTGATTGTTGCGCCATCTGAGGTTACGATGATTCCGGTTGTCAGGATGATAAATGTCTGCAACTGGTTGCTGCGATCCCTGAAAATTGCTCACAAACTGAGATGATTCACTAGATATAGCGCATTGCTCCGTCACATGCGAACCTGCACATAGCTCACAAATATTGGTTATCTGATTAACACCATAGTTAGCCAGAGAATCGATCTTCATAGACAACTCCTTTAGTTAAGCAGTGATAGCCATAGCTATATCCACTTGAAGAACTCTTGCTACCTTGCCCTGTGGCAATCTCTGAGTTGGATACTGATATCATTAGCAGCCATCAGTTCAATTAGATCATAAGCTTCATCGTAGCTCTTAGCCCATAAGGCTCCATATGATGCTGTATCGAGCATGGGTCTGGACTGTGCTCCCAAACCATTATAAAAACAATTGATGATCATCCAATCAAGCATTCCATGATGAGGAAACTTCCTAAGCATCTGCTTTTAGCGCTCTCAAGCTTCATATAAAGATTCTCCTGATTGCTGCGCAAATTGAGTAAGAGCATTCCTAATTGCAGTTGTCTTTGCCATATGCAAGAATTCAGTGAGAAACTTTTGAGCAAGATCTTCCCAAGTAGTAATCGAACCAGCTGGTAGAGAGTGTAACCAGCTCTTAGCCTTGTCCCTCAGAGAGAATGGGAATTGTCTCATCTTCACAGCATCTTCAAAAACACCGTTGAACTTGAAGGTGTCGCATATCTCAATGAAATCCCTAATGTGTATATTGGGATCTTCCGTTGGAGAACCCCCAAACTAGATTGAATTTTGCACCCATTAAATTATGCCAGGCTTGATCTCAAAGGTATTAGCTGTGATAGCTGACCTGAAAATGCTAGATTGAATGTCATTGATCTTGGGTTGAGAAAAATCCATCAAGGCTTTTGTTCGTGCTTCTGGATCTCCCATTGTAATGAGTACCTGAAACATAAATAAATAAACCGGGAAAGTAAAAGAATCTGAGTCAGTGAACTTTAATGACCACTGATGACGAGCACATAAACTAAAAATTAACAACACCGAGTCCCCAGCAGCGGCGCCAAAAACTTGTTAGGACGTTAACACGCGCTATTAATACACGCAAGTATACGCGTTCGCAAGTAATATTTGATATAAACCAGATTCGTTCCCATAGAGACTAGTTTAAGTTAAGTTTAATTTATGCACCTATGCAGCAATGTATGGTTATCGCTCAATGCTAAGATAAATAACAAATTGGGGTTGGATTAAACTAAGAGGTTATACTAAATAGCAATAATTAAGAGAATTGAGGTTGAGTTACTTATATGAGACAAACATGGGATTCTAACTTCATTAAATACTTCATTCAATAGCCTTTTCATTCTTAATCTTAGCATGTAATGGTGATGACACTAATCAGATAACACGAAACTAGTAAACGCCAACTTTCATTGTACGATTACCCTACTACCAGACATCCACAAAAGAGATAAAAGTTGAATAGACACCAATTATGCTTAGTCCTTATATGTCTATAAGAATTGAAAACATAACGGTTTAATGCGCAAGTTATCTATCGTGATTACATAGGCCAAGTAAGATGGTTAAAATTACCTACGAATCATGCATACCAATAACACATGAACCTATGCTAGCATGACAAGTTCTAAAGCTCTATATTCATTGTCGCTTCAATAGAGATTAACACGCTATCTTATATATTAGCTGCGCACATAAGACGAATAAGCACAACCAATACTAGGATATCAATCAATCACCACACACCAAGATATTGAAACAAATTAACTATAGAAATCCATAAGTAAATTCGTTAGAACCCCACGATAATAATTAGTTCATATTCGAACTCATCATCACCATGGGTTCCAATGAAAGCATGATATTAAACAATACAAGAGTACTAGGGTTCAACGACAAATCGAAAACAAGCATCCAAGTATCAAATATATTAAAGAAAACAAAAGTTTTCTTCTCAGTAGCTTTCTCGTGCTCTCTAGGTCTTCTTATTGCTCTCCCAAGTCTCCTTGTTGTTAAAAATGTCTTTTTATTGGTATATATAGGCTCCAGGATGACCAGGACTCTAAAAATCTTCAATTTCGACTAAAATCAGGATTCTGGGGCAGAAATCAGGCGCGGGCGCGCTGTTTTTTAGCGCGGCCGCGCTGAAATAGTGTTTTCAGCGGCGCGAGCGCGCTGGGTCTGGCGCGGCCGCGCCGACCTACTGGAAAAATTCTGACATTTCTTCTTTTGGCCATATCTTGAGTTCTGCTCGTCATAATTAGGCGATTTAACTGCCCACGCGAAGCTAACGATATTATTTACAACTTAAGAATGGCCTAGGCTTCTAATTATGATCTTTTTTAAGTATAATTCTTTGAAAAGCTTCTTTCTTCCTTTAATTTGATGCCTGAAATGCAATAACGCAAAAACACATAAAAAATACCAACAACTTGAGTCCAAAATACCAACTTAAGCTTGTAATGAAGCGTTTCAAGTAAATATAAAATCCACTTATCACGGGCGCTCTGTCCTTCTGGAATTTTCTACATTTTCTTATTTTGTAGTCTGATCTTCTCACAAACTTCCGCAACTCCATTCTCTGATCTCTTATTAGCATAAAATCGTTGTAAAGCTCTTTTCCTCCTCCTGACTAGTGCGCTGAAACAACTAAACACAAAACACATAAAAAAATACCAAATACTTGGGTCCAAAACACCAACTTAAGTTGTAACGCCCTCCAAACCCGGGTTATAAGTCTAGGGGTTACTAGCTAATCTCCAAACCGTTAAAACCTGAATAACAATAATAATGAAATATATCTAAACCCCTTTAACACTAACCATGATCTTTTTAGGTTGAAGTATGAAAATAAGAACCACTAACTACTTTATTACAAACCAAAATTTAAAATCTTACAAACTCTCTTTATTACAAACCATTGTCAAACCAATTTTAAACTAAGTTCATCTTTATTCAACACACACACACTAACTATCTACACTCCACGTGTTTGGGTAACTCAAAGCTTTCTTCCTGGATTGGAATCAACATTTTGGGTATGAGAGGGTCCCACGGCTTGACCCACTTCTTTACTACTCGAGTCTTGATAGGTTTCATATTCCTTCTTAACTGAAAACAATAAGCTGAATAACAACAAAAAGGGGTGAGCCAACAATTGCACAACAAGTCCGCAAAATATAAACAGTGTTAAAGCAATTTAAATGAATCAGTAATCTGGGTACAACTGCAAAGATATAATCCCGCGTGAATAGAATGAAGGCCATTATTGGTGAATACAAATGAACTAAACTGGACACAAGTTCGCACCTATACCCTGCTGATCAACCAGGATACATTGTAGATCTATATCTCACTATATAGATCCAGTCGGGTACCCAGGCTCTACGGCCCATATCAAGGATCCGGTTATATCCCGGTCCTTAGGATCAAGTAAAACATAATCCCAAATGTCATTATCCAGTCCATGGAGTAGCAATCGGAATAACCGGTATGCTTTGATATATTAAAATCACCAGAATATACCAATGTGTATGTGTAGCTATTGGAATATGAATAGAGAATTCAAAGGAAGGGAGAAATCAAGAATCGAAATAAATTATGAACAAGAGCATAGCAATTGTGTATCAGTGTATATGAACAAAAATCAAAAGAGTACAAGCGTGATAAGAATATGAAGAAACATCACTATTCTGAAATTAGAGTAGGGGAAAAACTTGTCTTCCACACGATTTACTCCAAATATTTCACCTTCGTCTATCATCGGCTCAGTCTGCCTCGCTGGCCTGACTTCTATCAAAGAAATAGACTGATTTAGTCATCTAATATCTCAATCGCGTCTCAAGCGGACTTCACGTAGCTCCTATTGTCTACCCATATGCGTATTATTGACTTATATATTATTTATTGACAAGAAAGAATCGATTAACCACATAATACACATAAGCACATAAGCCACATAATCATTTTTAGGTTTAAAATAATTTTTAAAATCAAAATTCAATCGCTATTCGCTTAACTGATAATTATCTGACTCGTTTCCTATTTTCCGGGATTTATCGGACTCGTCTCTACACGCGATTCAGCTTATAATCAAATAAATATCAAAGGCCGGCTAGTTTCTAGAAGAAATTAGGTTTTAATATTATTTTTAATAAAAATAATTCATTTTTCTCAATCAAAGGGCTTTCGTTTCGCTCGAATCGGATAAACGGTCTAATTAATATCAATTAAACACAGATAAATCTATTTATTATTCAATATAAATAAGTATTACTATATATTAAACCCTAAAAATATTTTTTTAAATAATTATTTGAGAAAAATCAAAATTAAAAATGATTTTTTCTATAATTTTTGGAATTAAAATGAATTTATTATGATTTATTGTAGATTATTTGATTAATTATCAAAATAATTAACTATTTTTAAATAATTAAAAAATAAGAAAAAAAATAAATATTTAAGAAAATAATTTAATCTGATTTTTAGAAAATATTTCAGAATTATTTATAATATAAATCAATTAATTAAATAAATAAATAATCAATTTATAAAGTAAATAAAACCGATTTCATAATTAATAAAAATAAAATAAAAAATTATTTTCTCAGAAACATCCATCAGAAAATGAATTCTGACAAAAATAGATCAAAACTGGGTTTTAATCCGGGTTTGAATTCGGGTAAACGGGTCACCAAGAAGCCCGAATCTGATGACATTCCGGTCGCCGGGAAAATTTTCCGGCCACCCTATTCAGGCTAATACATGCATGGTTTGGTCCGTTTTTCAACTGAATTAGTTCCAAATTAGTTTAACAACTCCAATCAATCGTTTAACCACCGGAATCATCCCGTAATCCTGACCTCCGATCAAACCGACATTAAATCCGGCCAAACTTCGAATTTCTTCATTTGTACATGAAATTCAATGTTTTATAGTGCAAATTGAAGCTAAGAACACATACAATCAAACCCCTAACATTTCAAGAACCAAATATTCACCAAAATCACGAAGGTATAATTTGAAAATTGAACATAAACCCTAATAATCGTAAATCACTATTCAGGAATCGTTTGTTCAATTAAACACCATGAATCGACTGTAAATCACATCAGGAAGCTATATCAATCATCAAAACATCATAATAACCCTAGAATCAAAAAGCCCTAATTCGAACAAAAACCCTAGAAATAAAAAATAAAAAATGATGCATTAAAACATGAAATTGATATCAAAAACCAAAAGAACAGATCAAAACCTTCGATTTGGATACTCGAATCACTTGATTTGATGCAGTAATCAGTTAGAAATCACGGCTTGAATTCTTGACCCGAAATTGTTCTTCCCGACCCGATTTGCAGAGAATTTTGTGATTTTTCTGATTTTTAATTAATTAATTAATAATAATTAGGCTATTTATAGTAGTAAAATTAATACGCCTAATTAAAATTAAGGCCCTAATTCTACATCTTTTAAAATTAATTGGCCCCAAATTTTATAATTTTTGAGTATTAAAATTTAATTTATAATATTTTATATATACAATATATATGCCAAAATTTTTCAAAAATTGTGAATAATGCAGAATACAAAGAAATGGTATAAATGAAAGTCCTATAATTTTATTAAAATAAAAATGTGATTTTTGTGGGGGTTTTTAACATCCAACGGGGCCCAGAAAAGTCATTTTTCGCAAAACGAGAAAATTTATAAAAAAAATAGATATTCAGAATAACACGATGGTACAAGCCGTTTGATGAAAAATAATGCCCATTATTTTATTTAAAATATTAGCTATAAAATCATGATTCAGGTCGTATAACTTTTGATATGAAAGCTATAAATGCAAAATAAAATATCTGAAAAATACCCTGAAAATACTCGGGTAATACAAAATGCACGTAACACGTAGCAGTTAGGGTTTTACTACTATTTACACATAAATGACACATTGACACACATAATTTATTATAAATATGATATAATACAAGCGAAATTTTCCCAGACGTTACATCCTTCCCCCTTAATAGGATTCTGTCCTCAGAATCTCGCTAAGAAAACAAATGGGGATACTTTTCTAACATTTCACTCTCAAGTTCCCAGGTTGATTCTTCAACCATAGGATTTCTCCACAAAACTCGCACTAAAGATACAGACTTATTCCTCAACACTCTCTCTTTTCGATCTAGAATTCTTACCGGCTGTTCTACAAAAGACAAATCAGGTTGGATATCTACCGGTTCATATTCTATTACATGTCTAGAATCAGGATTATATCGCTTAAGCATTGACACATGAAACACGTTGTGAATATGTTGCATGTGAGGGGGTAAGGCTAACTCATAAGGACCTTTTCCGACTTTCTTCAAGATTTCAAATGGACCAACGTATCGTGGCTTCAATTTACCCTTGTTTCCAAATCTGGTCAATCCTTTCCATGGCGATATTTTGAGTAACATATGTTGTCCTTCGTGGTAGTCCATATATTTCCTAGCTTGATCTGCATATTTGTGTTGTCGATTCTGCGCTGCATCTAGTCACTTTCGAATAAGCTCTATCTTCTCCTAAGTTTGTTGAATCAATTCTGGACCTAAAATCTTGCGTTCTCCAACTTCATCCCAATACACTTGTGATCTGCATTTTCTTTCATATAAAGCTTCGTAAGGCGGCATTCCAATACTGGCATAATAGGTGTTATTGTAAGAAAATTCGACTAATGGTAAGTGCTCATCCCAACTGCCTTCGAAGTCAATCGCACAAACTCGTAACATGTCTTCGATTGTCTGGATAGTTCTTTCACTTTGCCCATCAGTTTGTGGATGATAAGCGGTACTCTTATTTAATTTGGTTCCAAGACACTCTTTAAATTGTCTCCAAAATCTTGAATTAAATCAGGGATCTCGATCAGACACTATAGATATTGGAACTCCGTGTCGCATCACAATTTCCTTAAGATATAAGTGTACTAACTTATCGAGTGAAAATCTTTCATTAATTGGTAGAAAATATGCCGACTTTGTTAGTCTGACAATGATTATCCATATTGCGTCATGATTTGCTTTGGTCCTTGGAAGTCCTACCATAAAATCCATTGCTAAATGTTCCCATTTCCATTCTGGAAGATCCCATGGTTGCAGTAATCCACTGGGACGTTGATGTTCCACTTTAACTCGTTGGCATGTGTAATATTTACTTACCCATTCTGCTATCTCCTTCTTCATATTTGGCCACCAAAAGTTTTTTTTCAGATCGCGGTACATTTTTGTACTTGCCGGATGTATGGAATATTTCGAACTGTGCGCATCTCGTAATATCTCTTCCTTCAGCTCGGCCACATTAGGGATCCAGACTCTTGATGCAAAGCGTAGAATTCCTTCGTTATCCTTCTGGGTTGTGATTTCTTCTCCCGTTAAGTTGTTATCTTGACCCATCACTTCTTCTTGACATCGTCGAATCTTTTCCAATAATTCTGGTTGAAAAGTCATCGCGTAAATGGATTCAGTAGATTCATTGGAAACATGAATCTCAATTTCCAACTTGTCAAATTTCGTGGCTAATTCTTCAGATGAAGTTGAAAACTATAATCTTTCTTTTCGGCTTAGTGCATCTGCCACAACGTTCGCTTTTCCTGGATGATAGCTAATCGTAACATCATAATCTTTAATCAGTTCTAACCATCGTCGTTGCCTCACGTTAAGTTCCTTCTATGTAAAGATGTAAACTTTTATGATCCGTGTAGATTTTCCATTTTTCACCGTAAAGTTAGTGTCTCTGTAGTTTCAATGCAAATACGATCGTTGCTAATTCCAGATCATGTGTAGGATATTTCTGTTAATGAGGTTTTAATTATCTTGAGGCATATGCAATTACATTCCCATGTTGCATCAGTACACATCCTAGTCCGCGGTATGAAGCGTCACTGTAAATGACAAAATCTCCATGCTCATCTGGCAATACAAGTACCGGTGCGGTTACTAACCGATTCTTCAGTTCTTGAAAACTTTCCTCACATTTGTCGTGCCATACGAACTTTTCACTTTTTTCGAGTCAACTTGGCCAGTGGCATTGCTATCTTCGCAAAATCCTTGACAAACCTTCTATAGTATCCTGCCAATCCCAAGAAACTTCGAACTTCTGTTGGTGTCTTCGGCCTTTCCCAGTTTAACACAGATTCAATCTTCGCTGGGTCAACTTGAATACCTTCCATGCCAATGATATGCCCTAAAAATTGTACTTCCTTCAACCAAAATTCGCATTTCGAGAACTTCGCGTACATCTGCTCCTTTCTTAGAATTTCCAAAGCGATCCTCAAATGCTCGGCATGTTCTTCTTCAGTCTTCCAATAAATCAAGATGTCATCAATAAATACAATCATAAACTTATCTAAGTACCTCTTGAATACCCTGTTCATCAAGTCCATGAATGCTGCTGGTGTGTTGGTCAAACCGAATGCCATTACGAGAAACTCATAATGTCCGTATTTGGTACGAAAAGTAGTCTTGGAAATATCTTCAGCTTTTATCTTCAATTGATGATAACTTGATCTCAGATCTATCTTAGAAGACCATGCGGCTCCTTTTAGCTAATCAAACAAATCATTGATTCTTGGTAGAGGATATTTATTCTTGATAGTCAGCTTATTAAATTCCCGATAGTCAATGCATAGTCGCATGCTACCGCCTTTTTTCTTTACGAACAATACCGGTGCACCCCATGGGGATACACTGGGTCTTATGATTCCCCTGTCTAGTAGATATTGCAATTGCGTCGATAATTTTTTTCATCTCGACTGGTGGCATTCTATATGAAGCTTTCAGAACTGGTTTTGTACCTGGCATTAAATCAATCATAAACTCAATTTCTCGGTCCGGCGGTAACCCTGGAAGCTCGTCTGAAAAGACATCAGGAAATTCACATACAACTGGAATATATTCTATCCTGAGACTTTCCTTTTCTGTATCTAATACGTAGGCTATATACATCTAACATCCTTATCGAAGCAATCGTTTGGTCTGCATTATTGTCAGAAATTTCTTTTGCTGTTTTTCGCCTCTGAACATTACTGTTGCATTTTCCGCAGTTCACAATTTCACTTTTTGTTCGCACAATCGATCTGAGCATTATGATAAGCTAACTAGTCCATTCCTATAATAACGTCAAACTCTCCTAACTTAAAAGGAATCAGGACTACGGAGAAATGATGTCCGACTATTTCAATATCGCACGCAGGACATACTCGATCTACTGGAACTTGGTCGTCATTCTCTAATTTTATAATTAACGTCTCGCCCAACCATTCAGTTTCACAATATATCTTATCAAGGAATTCTTCAGAAATAGAAAATCATGTAGCTCAAGAATCAATTAGTACTTTTGAATTTACTGAAAGCGTACCTGCAATCACACTAGGACTCTGCACGGCTTCTTTTATTGTCATGTTAAAAGTCCTTGCTCTGGGCTGATTAGGCTGTGGTGGAGGAGCTAATGCCAACACTTTAGGAATACTAGCTACCATTGCTGGTCCTTTGCAATTCCTAGCGATGTTTCCTTTCTTTCCCCAATGGAAACAAGTAACTTCTGTTTTTTCCGCTGGACATTCGTTAGAATAATGCCCTTTCTGCTTGCATTTGAAACACGTCACATTTTCCTTGATACAGACGCTGGTATGTTTCTGACCACAAGTCTTGCAGTATGGCACTGAGACTCTGACAATTCCCTGCTGGCTGGGAGCTTGGAAACGATAACCTGCTTTCTGGTTGCCTTGTCCTATCCTTTTAAAATTCATATTTGTCCGGGCTTGAAATCCCGGCTTCCTACTGGAACGGTTCTAGAAACTTTCCTGCCCTCTTTCCTTTTGGGATCTTTCACTTTCTCCCTCAATGATCATGGCTTTATGGACTATGGCAGTATAAGTTGTCAACTCAAAAATTGCAACTTGGCCACAGATCCACGGTCGTAATCCCTGTTGGAATCTTTGGGCTCGTTTCTCCTCAGTATTAACTTATTCTTGAACAAACCTAGCCAACTCAGTAAACTTTGCTTCGTATTCTGTCACAGACATACTTCTCTGCTTCAGCTCTAGAAATTTAATTTACATTTGATTCTTCACATAGCGAGGAAAGTGTTTCTTTAAAAATAGCTCTTTAAACCTATCCCAGGCTATAATGTCTTCATCTTCTAAAGCTTTCCTAGATTTCCACCAATAATTTGCTTTTCCCTTCAAAAAGTAGCTAGCAAAATCAGTATTTTGGTCCTCACCTACTTTCACAAGCGCAAATGCTTTCTCAATTTCCTTCAACCAAGTCGTAGCCTTAATAGGATCTACTGTTTCCTCAAACTCTGGAGGCTTAACTGACTGAAACTGCTTGAAGGTAACAACAGGTATAGCTGGTGGTATCTGAGGTTTAGGACAAGGCGGTTATTGTAACATTTATTGCTGAATCTGTTGCTGTTGTTGCTGCATCTACTGCTGCATCATTACCATCTGTTGTTGCATTAGATGGAACATTTGGTTCATGGTATCATTGGTCTCTCCCTCTAAGTTGCTGTTGGAGGTTGCAGTTCTAGTCTTTCTCTTTGGTGCCATTTTCTGATAATAAAACAAATAATTTCTTTTTTTAACAGTTTATTAAACAATTGATGGTAAATAAGAAAATAATTTATCCTTTATTACCAAAAATTTAAATAATGATTTACGGAAGAAAAGAATTTGCTTAATATAAAACAGGAAATTTAAATAATTAACCGAAATAATTTTTTTAAGTATGGAAAACTGTAAAATAATAAAGTAAGTGTAAATGTCGTAAAACTGTAAAGACTGAAATCTAAATAAAGGAAAATTTGAAAAAGTTCATTTTATATATAACACCAGCCTTAGGTGTGGATGCTTGGTACAAAAAGTCTCTCTCAAAACTTTCCTGGTTGCTGCTACTACAAGTCAAGCTAAATACTACACACATACATCACAATCCATACTATACTAGCTGCATCTATCTACATCAGTCACGTATACTACACATCTGGTCTCCTGCGGTCAGATCTCAAAATCCTGGCGAAATACGCCTCAGCTCATCCCGGAGTATTTGAACAACTGTCTGTGCCAAACGAAGAACTCTATGAAACTCTGTATAAGAAGGCGGCCCGACATGTGTCAAAGCATCTAACTTAAAAGTAGCGCTCATCATTGTGGACTGTAGCCTCTGTCTCATCATATAATCCGGCTGAAGTGCGACAAATGGTCCTCGGTCTCTCTGATCAAACAAATGCATAATCTCCCTACACAGAGCTCTCCAATACTCAGCATCCTCTCTCACAACACTGTAATCATGATACGATACAATATATGGCTGTGCAATATGTCCTACAGACTCCTGTGATGGGACTCTCTGCATCCCCACGGTACCCTGCTGTGGTAATCCCAACTGTAACTCTACATCATGCTCACCCATACCCTTAATCGGAACCATCTGAAATACTTTTGGCTCTGGGGTATGCACCTGAATATGAGGTACCACTGGTGGTGGTGGAAACTCTGGCTCAACCTCTGGAATAAACTGATGCTCTACTGGAAGTGGAGGTGGAAGCATTGGCTCAAAGAACTCTGCTGGATCAAACATCTCTACCGGATCATGAATCAGCTCTGGCATTGGTGGTGCTGGCTCATGGGGCAATGGTGAAGGTGGTGGAAACATGTACTCAGACACTGGTGGAATGACTGGTGCGACTGGTCCTGTGACTGTCCTCTCAGATGAACCTGAATAACCTGACGACGCCATCTGATAATATACCAAAGAAAGAAGAAAGGTCACTGAATAATCCTAGAACTTATACTTTCCTATTCTAATCTTATCAAAATCCTGACACTACTCTTCCTATTTGACTATTCCTATCCTATGTGATCTCCCTATCTTATCTTATTCCTAATGTTCTTGTTTTCAGGGACCAAACCTACAGCTCGGATACCAAACCTGTAACGCCCTCTAGACCCGGGGTATAAGTCTGAGGGTTACTAGCTAATCTCCAAACCTGTAAAACCTAAATAACAATAATAATGAAATATATCTAAACCCCTTTAACACTAACCGGTATCTTTTTAGGTTGAAGTATGAAAACAAGAACCACTAAATACTTTATTATAAATCAAAATTTAAAATCTTACAAACTCTCTTTATTACAAACCATCGTCTAACCAATTTTAAACTAAGTTCATCTTTATTCAACACACACACACTAACTATCTACACTCCACCTGTGCGGGCAACTCAAATCTTTCTTCCTGGATTGGAATCAACACCTTGGGTATAAGAGGGTCCCGCGGCTTGACCCGCTTATTTACTACTCGAGTCCTGATAGGTTTCATATTACTTCTTAATTGAAAACAATAAGGTGAATAATAACAAAAAGGGGTGAGCCAACAATTGCTCAACAAGTCCGTAAAATGTAAACAGTGTTAAAGCAATTTAAATGAATCGGTAATCTGGGTACATCTGCAAAGATATAATCCCGCGAGAATAGAAAGAAGGCCATTACTGGAGAATATAAATGAACTAAACTAGACACAAGTTTGCACCTTTACCCTGCTGATCAGCTATGATACAGTGCAGATCTATATCTTACTATATAGATCCAGTCGGTACCCAGGCTCTATGGCCCATATCAAGAATTCGGTTATTTCCCGGTCCTTAGGATCAAGTAAAAGTTAATCCCAAACGTCATTATCCATTTCATGAAGTAACAACCAGAAGAATTGGTATGCTTTAATATATTCTAATCACCAGAATATATCAATGTGTATGTGTAGCTATTGGAATATGAATAGAGAATTCAAAAAAAAAGGAGAAATCAAGAATCGAAATGAAATATGAACAAGAGCATAACAATTGTGTATCAGTATATATGAACAAGAATCAAAAGAGTGCAAGCGTGATAAGAATCTGAAGAAACGTCACTATTCTGAAATTAGAATAGGGGAAAAACTTACCTTCCACGCGATTTACTCCAAATATTTCACCTTCGTCTATTACCGGCTCAATCCGCCTTGTTGGCCTAGCTTCTATCAAAGAAATAAACTGATTTAGTCATCTCGTATCTCAATCGCGTCTCAAGTCGACTTCACGTAGTTCCTATTGTCTACCCATACGCGTATTATTGACTTGTATATTATTTATTAACAAGCAAGACTCGATTAACCACATAATACACATAAGCACATAAGTCACATAATCATTTTTAGGTTTAAAATAATTTTTAGAATCAAAATTGACTCGTTGTTCGCTTAACTGATCATTATCTAACTCGTTTCTTATTTTTCGGGATTTATCGGACTCGTCTCTACACGTGATTCGGCTTTTAATCAAATAAATATCAAAGGTCAGCTAGTTTCTAGAAGAAATTAGGTTTTAATATTATTTTTAATGAAAATAATTCATTATTCTGAGTCAAAGAGCTTTCGTTTTGCTCGAATCGGATAAACGGTCTAATTATTATCAATTAAACACAAATAAATCAATTTATTATTCAATATAAATAATTATCACTAATTATTTAACCCTAAAAATATTTTAAATAATTATTTGAGAAAAATTAGAATTAAATATGATTTTTCTATAATTTTTGGATAACTTTTGGAATTAAAATGAATTTAGTATGATTTATTAAAAATTATTTGATTAATTATCAAAATATTTAATCATTTTTAAATAATAAATAAATACTAAATAATTAAGAAAATAATAAAATCTGATTTTTAGAAAATATTTCAGAATTATTTATAATATAAATCAATTAATTACATAATTAATTAATCAATTTATAAAATTAATAAAACTGATTTTATAATTAATAAAAAAAAATTCTCAGAAACATTTGTCAGAAAATGATTTCTGACAAAAACAGATCAAAACCGGGTTTTAATCCGGGTTTGAATTCGGGTAAATGGGTCACCAAAACCCAGAATCCGGTGACATTCCGGTCACCGGAAATTTTTTTCGGCCACCCTATTCTGGCTAATACAGGCATGGTTTGGTCCATTTTTCAACTGGAATCAGTTCCAAATCAGTTTAACAATTCCAATCAATCGTTTAATCACCAGAATCATCCCGTAATCCTGACCTCCGATAAAACTGACATTGAATCCGTTCACACTTCAAATTTCTTCATTTGTACATGAAATTCAACGTTCTATAGTGCAAATCGAAGCTAAGAACACATACAATCAAACCCCTAACATTTCAAGAACCAAATATTCACCAAAATCACGAAGATATAATTTGAAAATTGAACATAAACCCTAATAATCGTAAATCACTATTCAGGAATCGTTTGTTCAATTAAACATCATGAATCGACTGTAAATCACATCAGGAAGCTATATCAATCATCAAAACATCATAATAACCATAGAATCAAAAAGACCTAATTCGAACATAAACGCTAGAAATCGAAAATAAAAAATGATGCATTAAAACATAAAATTGATATCAAAAACCAAAAGAACATATCAAAACCTTAGATTTGGATACTCGAATCACTTGATTTGATGCATTAATCAGTTAGAAATCACGTCTTGAACTCTTGACCCGAAATTGTTCTTCCCGACCCGATTTGTAGAGAATTTTGTGATTTTTCTGATTTTTAATTAATTAATTAATTATTAATAATTGGGCTATTTATAGTAGTAAATTAATACTCCTAATTAAAATTAAGGCCCTAATTCTACATCTTTTAAAATTAATTGGCCCCAAATTTTATAATTTTTGAGTATTAAAATTTAATTTATGAATATTTTATATATACAATATATTTGCCAAAATTTCCCAAAAATTGTGAATAATGCAAAAATACAAAGCAATGATATAAATGAAAGTCCTATAATTTTATAAAAATAAAAATATGAATTTTGTGGGGTTTTTAACACCCAATGGGGCCCGTAAAAGTTATTTTTCGCGAAACGAGAAAATTTATAAAATATCTAGATGTTCGGAATAACACGATGGTACAGACCGTTTGATGAAAAATAAAACCCATTATTTTATTTGAAATATCAGCTATAAAATCATGATTCAGATCGTATAACTTTTGATATGAAAGCTATAAATTTAAACCAAAATATCTGAAAAATATCCTGAAAATACCCGGGTAATACAAAATGCACGTAACACGTAGTAGTTAGGGTTTTACTACTAATTACACATAAATGACACTTTAACACACATAATTTATTATAAATATGATATAATACAAATAAAATTTTCCCAGACGTTACATAAGCAGATAAGAAGCGTTCCAAGTGGATATAAATTCCACTTATCACACCCCCAAACTTAAATCAATGCTTGTCCTCAAGATAAACAGACTCGACACTAAAAACATAACGAATGCATGAATGCAACTAATATGAATATGCAACGATCCCCTCGGAATAACCATAACCAATCAACAAGCAAATGTCTCTAAGAATGCAATTACTCGAAACAGAGTTCAACTAAATCTCATAAACCAACTTACAAACCAGAAACGTGCGTGTGTGGAATGCTTATTAGATATACTCTCAACACTAGATCAATAATCACATCCTATCCTTCGCCAAAATAATCACAAGTTTATAAATAAAAATGAATGTTAAACACATAATGACACATAACACCTCATTTTTACTAGAGTTATACAAGGATTCATGCTATTATAATAAACACAAATGTTTAGTTGATCGTGCAATGAATGAGGTCCCAAAAGACTTATATAGTAATACCTATGTAGCGAACGTTAGGTTAGCGGATCCCAGACTATACAAGCCTTAGGTCACTAGGCACAAAGTCCCCTAGAACTTAATTGCTCGAGTATTAAAGAGCTCACCCTTAGTCAATTCTTCATATATTAACACGATTTTTTCCTTTTCCTTTTTTTTCTTTTTTTTCTTTTATTTCCTTTTTAATGATTTCTGAATGAGTGTGTTTCGCTCCATCTCATTCAACCCTAGACTCCTTATAAAAATATGAGCCGGCTACTAGCCATTTGACGCTTAACTTTATTCACAACTAGCAATGAAATCCAAGATTTCCCTAGTTTAAAAATCAGTGTTCCTATGTCATTACGGGAATAGCAAAAATTCTAAATATAACCAAGTGATTCAATTCCAATAAATAAACAAGTATGATCATGATCTAGTTCAAAAGCAACCTATAAGACTTGTGAAAAAAAATTATTTCTGGGCATGCAAATCAATTCATTAGGACTTAATCATCCCTCTATTCGACATTACTACACTCAAATTAACATCAACCAATCAATCAGAAACAACTCAACCTATGGGATTATGTTATATGCATGCAAATGCAACTAAATGGACTCACATACAAACACGAACAAATATGCAAAACAAAAATGCAAACAACTATATGAACAATCATACAAAAATAATGAAATAACTACAACTAAACATGCAATATGAATCTTTATGAACACAACACACACTACTAATCCTTACATTATCACCCGCAAACTTAAAATTTTCAATGTCCTCATTGAAGGTAATAATAAGGATACAAGGCATACCTAGTCATCGGTAGGATGACCCTCCTCGGGTGGAGTATCAGGTGGCGGGTACACAGAATCAGCTCCAAATACAGGCCAATCGACCTCGACACCAGTGGCTCTAAAAATAGTACTCAAAGCCTGTGTCAAGTCCTCTGCAAACCATGGTTCTTCTTCTTGCACCCGAAAAAGTTTCTCATGAGGAAAAGTTTCATTGATCAACGTCTTATCCTATGAAGCCTTGCCTTGATCTTCCAAACGTGAGAGATGATCCACTACCTGATTTTATGTACCTTTTTTGTCTTTAATTTCCAGCTCGATTTCCTGTAACAAGAGAATCCATCGAATCAATCAAAGTTTTGAATCTTTCTTCGAGACCAGATATCGAATAACAGTATGATCAGTGTAAACCGTCACTTTTGTCTCAAGCAAATAAGATCAAAATTTCTCGAAACCATAGACAATCGCCAAAAGCTCCTTCTCTGTAGTAGTGTAATTCAGCTGAGCACCATTAAGGGTTTTACTAGCATAATAAACCACATGAAAAATGTTCTTCTTTCTCTGGCCAAGAACAGCTCCAACTGCAAAATCACTAGCATCACACATCATCTTGAAGGGCTCATCCTAATCAGGTGCAGTAATAACATGTGCTGTAGTCATAACTCTTCTTCAAGCTCTCAAAAGCTGCTAGACATTTTTCATCGAATTTGAAAGGAATCCTTCTTCAACAGATTGCACAAGGGTTTAGAGATTTTGGAGAAGTCTTTGATAAATCGCCGATAAAAACCCGCATAACCAAGAAAACTGCAAATTCCTTTAACTGAGATTGGTGGAGGGAGATTTTCAATAACCCCCACCTTGGCCTTATAGTCCCGAACACAGAGAAGTCATCCATTAACACCTCCATATTAGTGCCAATCATATCAGAGAATATGACCATCATGCATCTCTGAAAAGTAGCAGGCGCACCATAAAGTCTGAAAAAAACTCGACGGAAAGCGAAAGTGCCAAAAGGACAAGTAAATGTGGTCCCCTCCTGATCTTCTAGGACAATGCAAATCTGAATATATCCCGAGTACCCATCCAGAAGACAATAATACTCATGACCAGCCAACTTGTCAAACATTTGATCAATAAATGGAAGCGTGAAGTGATCCTTCCCGGTGGCTTTATTCAACTTCCGATAGTCCATGTATACTCTCCACCCTGTGACTGTTCGAGTAGGAATGAACTCGTTCTTCTCATTAGAAAAATTGTAATGCCTCCTTTATTAGGCACACACTGCACTGAGCTCACCCATCAGCTGTCAGAAATCGGATAGATGATCCCTGCATCCAGCCATTTAACAATTTCCTTCCTCACTACCTCTTTCATGATAGGATTGAGCCTATTTTGCTGTTCAACTGTTGGCTTACTTCCTTCTTCATGAAAAATTTTATGCATGTAGTAAGAGGACTGATACTCTTGATATCTACTATAGTCCATCCAATTGATGATTTAAACTCTCTCAGAATTCGCAAGAGCTTGTCTTTGTCACTACCTGAAAGGTCAGATGCAATAATAACATGTAAAGTAGATGCTTCACCTAAAAAAGCATACCTCAAGTGATCAGGCAGTGGTTTGAGCTCAAGTGTGGGAGCTTCCTCAATAGATGATTTGAGACGCTCCTGAGAATTTTTAGCTTTGATAATCCAAGAGATTCGAATGGCAAATCTAATCTCCTTTTCCACGGAAAAGCATTCAAATACTATAGCTGCTCTACCCCCTCTTCATCTTCACTATCAGATTCCCCTATTAAGGCTCTCTCTAAGGCATTAGTCCTTAGCATTCCATCAAGCTCCGAAGTCACTACAAAGTTGACCAACTCTACTTTAAAGCACTCCTCTTTATCAGTAGAGAATCTTATTGCATTGAAAACATTAAAGGTAACATCCTGATCCTGAACCCTCATTGTAAGCTCGCCTTTTTGCACATTGATTAAAGTTCGGCTAGTAGCTAAGAATGGTCTCTCCAAGATAATAGGAATCTTCTTATCTTCCTCGAAGTCCATAATGATAAAATTAGCAGGGAAGATGAGTTTATCCACCTTAAATAAGACATCCTCCACTACTCCTCGCGGATAAGTGATGGAACGGTCAGCCAGTTGCAAGGACATACTTACCGGTTTTGGATCAGGCAAACCAAGTTTCTTGAAAACAGACAAGGGCATCAGATTGATGCTAGCTCCCAAGTCACACAAACACTTGTCGAAAGATAGATTACCAATGGTACATGGTATCGTGAAGCTTCCTGGATCTTTAAGCTTAGGAGGAAGTTTCTGTTGCAGCACAACACTGCACTCTTCCCTTAGGGCAATGGTTTCCAACTCCTTAAGTTTTAGCTTCCGAGATAGAATATCCTTCATGAACTTAGCATAGCTCGGCATTTGTTCTAGAGCTTTCGCAAAAGGTATGTTAATGTGCAACTTCTTGAAAACCTCTAGAAACATAGCAAATGGCTTGTCAAACTTCTGCTTCTGAAGTCTTTTAGGATATAGAGGAGGAGGATATACTTGTTTGTCTTCTGTATTCTGATCAGGAGAAGTGTTTTCAACAACATTCTTCTTCGGTTCCACCTTGCCATCCTTCTGCGAAGCCATTTCAGCAGAATTCTCACTTTCTGGAAAAGGTCAGAGCGCGGGTGCTTTTGGTGTGGGCGCGGGCGCGCTTGCCTTCTGGAAGAAATTTTTAGAATTTGCGTTTTGATGATTTTGGGGGCTCGCGACCTTTCCAGGCCTCAGGGTGATTGCCTTAAGCTATTCTTTGACTTCTCTCTTTCCTGGATTAGCCTCTGTGTCACTTGGAAGAGTTCCTTGTGGTCGGTTTAATAAGGCATTAGCAATCTGCCCTATTTGATTCTTCAGAGTTTTGATTGGAACCACTTGGCTCTTGCACATAAGCCTCAACTCCTCCAATTCAGATTTTTTATTAGAAGATTGACCGGCACCTCCATGAGATTGTTGTTGCATTCCCTGTGGCTGAAATTGCTTCCTTGGTGTATACTGTTGTTGAAAACCCGGAGGATTGAATTACTTTTTTCCAAACTGCTGGTATGGCTGTTGTGGATGTTGCATACCACCTAGATTATTACTTCAGCTAAAGTTAGGATGATTTCGGTTGTTAGGATGATAAGTGGCAGAAACTGGTTGCTGCGACCTCTGAAAGTTGCTCATAAATTGAGCTGATTCACTAGATATAGCACATTGCTCTGTCGCATGCGAAACTGCACAAAGCTCACAAACATTAGTTATCTGTTAGGTCACACAACACTGTAGAAGGGGGTTGAATACAGTGTTTATACAATCAAATCGATTTAACAGAAGTATGTAACACTACGCCATAAGTGGGCTACTGTAATGCAAGTGTTACAAGGAGTGTTACATTAGGTAAGAAATTTTTATCCTATTGTAACACCTCTCAATTAGTGTTACAATAGGTATAAAATTAGTGTTGCATAGAGATTCCAGTGTTACACGATATGTAACACCAGCGCCTGGTGTTACATTAGTTACTTTTTTATTTTTTAAAAGTACTAGAGTGAATATTTTATCAAAAACTATAATTAAAATTATATTCTAGATTATTCACGACTCTAAAATTTAGCATGTAAAATAAAAATTTAGAACGTAATGTAAATTAATACATAAGATATTTTTTCAATTTTACATTTATTACATAATTAGTTTTAATAAATTAAATAAAAAAGCAAAAATTAAAAATTAAAAATTAAAATAGTATAAAATAGATATTAGTACCAGTTAAACTTTGGGCGGTATATTTCCCTCGTAAACGAAAACACGCGTTAATAAATTCCTCCGGACAAAATACTTTGAATCTAGTCCGTCTCTCGACTTTTATCTCTCTGGAAAATTCTCTCTCACCACATACTATTTCAAGAACAAGCTCAGAAGATGAAACGAAGAATAAACCGAAGACTTCTTAATTGAAAACACATGTTTATAGTTTCAATTTAAACAGATCCCCATTTGCCTTCTAATTATATTTTAGGGTTCAGCCCCATAACCTAGATCCCCAATTGCCTTCTAATTTCCATTCTTCTTCGCAAATTCAATTGAAAATTCTAAACAGATCTTCGCGACAAATACTTTTATATTTTCGAGAAGAGGAAGACTTTTCCTGTTTGGTATCAGAAAAATGAGTTTTTAAGGCGTTCAAGAAGAATCAGACTCTCGTTCTTGTTGGAGAGACTGGGAGTGGAAAGACTACGCAGGTTAGCTGCTTTCGAGTTTCGTTTGTGTTGAATTTATAAGGTTTGAAATAGTAGGTTATTCTTAAGTGTTTGTGTATGAAATGATAGGTTATATGTTGTGTATTTTTAAGTGTTTGTGCGGATTGTTGTTATGAGTGACGTGTGTATTTACAAATTTGTGGGAGTCGATTGTAGCTGATCTGAAGCTAGTCGTGATGAGTGTATATTATCACTCGAAGATGATTTCAGGTTTACTCGAAGCTGATTTCAGGTTTACTTAATTGATTGAATTAATTGATTGAATTAATTAAGTATTTACTTAATTGATATGAAGCTAGTGGTGATGAGTGAGTGGATTGTAGTGTATTTACAAATGCAGTAAAAATGAAATTAATTGATTATGCATTTCCTCTTATAAAAGGTTGGATTTTTTTATAAGAGAAAGATGTATTAAACTGGTGCAAATCCTCAAAAAACTAAGTGCTTTTGATCAAGGATTAATTCCAAAGACCTTGTTGTCTTAGTAAAATCCAAGTTTGTCGATATAAAAGTGAGAGAAAGAGAGAGAGAGAGAGATGGTTATTTATGTGTATTTACAAAATTTCTGAATATTGAAAATTAAAGACCTATATGTTGCAAATAATCTATGTTTCTGTATGTGTTATTTTAAAGCTCTGTACACTTTGTGTGTTACTTAATGTATTAGAAATTTGGCAGTAAGATGTTCTCTGCTGACATATGATGTTGTTGTAGGTCATGAAAATGTTGTAGGTCATGAAAAGGAACCACGTGTTGATATGGGAGGTGAGGAGGTAATGCCTCTTGATATATCCTCAGATGAAGAAGAAATAAAACCCCAGTTAGATAATTTATCACTGCTTGTTTCCTTATCCAAACCACATTCCCGTATCGAAACTTCAGAACAGAATCTCAAAACGCTTATGGCTGCAGCAGTTGTACTCAAGGATGAGTTGGTAAAACACCTAGTAAAAACTTGTCATAAACTGGACATTGCTGACATGGTTAGAAGAGCCAATAAGTGCTTCACTGTATTGAAATTATTGAAAGTTGATTATAGCGCTTTTCATGGTGAAGTTCGCAAGTTGATCAAGCATTTTTCAGGAACTCAAAGAAGTCAATGAGAAGAACACATGCCCGGATTTGGAATTGAAAGTTGCTTATGAAAAAAGTATGTCTGATGTTAATGCTGCCAAAGAGGAGCTAGCCAATGCTGAACGAAACCTGATCAAGGCGCAAACTGAATATGAGTTAACAATGCAAAGAATTGAAAAGCTCATAACTATGACACAGAGGCTTAAGGAGGAGGCAGATAAAGAAAAAAATGGGATTACAAATTTGGAAACCAAGAGGCATCATTGTCATGAGGTTTTATCGCTTGCCGAAAAGAGCAAAGATCAATATGAAAAAATTCAGAGGGCACTTGGTTGATTGCAGGACCTTGTATGATGGTACTGGAGAAGTATTCAGAATTGTTACTTCATTGGTCTCAGTTGACATTTAGCATTGTAGTTGCAAGACTCCTACCATTTAACATATCATATGTGATATTGTTGGGTTTGAAAATTGGGAACTTTAAACGCTGTTTTTGTTAATTGCTTCCAAAAAATTGTTGCTTACACAATTATGTGGATTTATCTTTCTTGTCATTTGTCATTTATTCTTCTTTAGCATATGCTTTTGTTTTGTTTCGTAATGAATAACAACAGATAGAGTGAAATGTTTCCTAATTTCTGGCATACCAAGCAGTGACTTGTTTTGTACAAGTGGTTAAGATATAAATTTTTCGGAATTGAAAGGCTCAACCTGTCAGCAGGAACTTAAAAGGTACAATATTACCTATCTTAGTTGTAATATGAGAATTTGTTGTCATATTGCTACACCCGTCTTTGTTACGTTCTTCTTGCATGAATCTTTCAGCTTTGTCTTTCCGTATATTCAATCTGTGATATTTGATGGTGCCTTTGATGGCCTTTTTGTCAAGCTCTGATTTTTTCTTTATGTCTGGGAATGGACAGATTTTTACATGATATGCTAGTTTTGATTAATTTATTTACCATTTTTGTCAGTAGTTGTGTAATGTCTACTGATTATTTGAATTGCAGGAGCTTGATGAGTCAGTTATAAGTACCAAAGAAAGCACTGGGGTTATACTTGGAGGAGCCAAAATTGGTTTTACGGGAGAAAAGGTATAATAATTATTCTGCACTTACATTGTTCTGTATTTTGAATTGTTCAGCACTTTAAATTTCTGTACTAGTTTCAATTAAGAACCCGCAGAGCTAAAATTGGAAGAAATAACTGAAGATATCTTGAATATGGACCTTGATAAGGACGAGAATAAATGGTAATCTGTACTAGCTGTTAAAATATTCATCTTGAATTTGCAGTTACTGGTTTCAATTAGTCAGAGCATTTCCAGAGTTACCAGACCTACTTGCCTGCTTGGGTGGTATGAAGATACGGGTATCTTTTCTATTGTGCTGCTTTTATTAGTTTGTGAACTGCTGCATTTTAACTTTCTGCTGAGAAGTTCGAAATGACTTGTTTACCTTTTATTTTATTTAGTTATTGTTTTATAACCATTTTTATCTTAAACTCTGTACAAAAAGATTGTGCCAGGAGCATACATTAGACAAGATTGGCCAATTGTAAAGTACTGATACTGTTCAACGTTTTCCAGCAAAAATCGAGAGAGATTCTCGCCCTTTTCTTTTCAAGTTTAATGTGGTACACAATTATTATAACTCTAGTCTATGAATTTACCCGGTCAATAGTAGCTCGCTAGGAAATGAGCAATATATTATTGCTTTGGTTCAGTACACATCCAACAATATAAAGAGACTAATGCACTTTTTTCAATTATAATCAGGTACATAGTTATTATATCTCTAGTCTACCAACTTACCTGGTCATAAGTCATAACAAATTGTGCTCACTAGGAAATAAGCAATGTGCTATATTTATGAATGAAGCAATATTCACATATACATTGCATCTATAGCAATTGTGACTATTTATCTTTACTCTGTCATGAGTAGCCCTGTTTTGTATAATGCACATATGCAAGTAAAAAGGGAACTTGACTTGCATCACCGACTCACCTTAGAGTTAGTTTTAGTTAGTAGTTGCAGGGTACATGTCTGACTATCACATTTAGTCATTGATTTTTTTGAAGGATCCATTGCAAAGACATTCAGCGGTGGAGCGGCATATAAATTAAAAAAAAATTAAAACAATAATGTATGTGGTTCACATGCGCATCTTAATAAGAATAAGAAAATTCAGTTACACAGTGGATATACCATGGTATATGCCATGGTATATCCAATTTTTCTTGCCTTTTTATTCAAGTGTGTTGTGTACATTTTCTTTGCTCCATTGAGTAAATATTCTGCAATTCTGAATATTGTTGTGTTTATTCAATTGCTTGCATCCATTTGAATGTTTCATGTTTTATTATATGTTTTGATCATAATCTTAATTGACCTCACATTTTTTTTAATTGTCTTCCCACTTGTATATCAGATTACGTTGGCTTCATCTATCAACATCTTTACAGGATAATGTCTTTGTCACTGTGGTTGCTTCTATTCAATATCATGCTTTGGCAGAGAAAGTATGGAAGGGCAAGAAGTGATTCCCTCCATGGTTATTTTGTATAATTTTATATCCTAGAATAGTTGAAGAGTAGTTTTTGTATAGCTTGGATGTTATGTATAGTACTTTGGCCGTCGTTGGCATTGGGGATGGTTTGGAGAATTTATTGTTATGTAGTTGTTTGGTTTGCAGAGCTGAGACTCTTATGTATGCAACTTTGATGTTTTTGTTGATTATGGATTATTCTCAAAATAGACCTTATATTTTAAAAATGTTTATAATAACTGTTACATTTGCTTGTTCAGGTGCAATATTTGTTTACATATAATGTTACATTACATATGTTACTAGTGTTACAATAGATAAAAAGACTGTTACAATACACATATTCCAGTGTTGCCTAACTAAAACTAGTATTACAATTAATAAAATCTACTGTTACAATAGGCAATGTGGGACCCACAGGTGGGGTCCACGTGAGACCACGTGGCATCAGTGGTTCCACTTATGCAATCTTGATCAAGCTATTGTATCACTCATTTTGCATTACATTTGGGCATGTTAGTGTAACGGTAGGTGCCTATTGTAACGTTTTCCTCTCTGTTACAATAGATCAGTAAAGTGTTACATTAGGGTGTCTATTGTAATGCTCATATACGTAACGCCCCCTGGTGTTACAATAGACCTATTGTAAAGCTTTTGGGGCCTATTGTAACACCATTTAGGCATTACAATAGCCCACTTATGGCGTAGTATAACAAAGATCAAGTATATTCAATAAACTCTGTTACAATATGAACTGCTGTTCTCTCTCAGTGATGAACAAATATCACTAAGAGCTGCTAGGTTACAATGTATAATCTTCTCAATAATGATAACACATATAGTATAAATCCTAAGTATGTGTTTATATAGTACACAATTACAAGATATATTCCAATTGATATGGAATACAATTCTGTCTCCTAAAATATATCAATCAGATATCTTCTACAAGTCTTCTAGTCCTCTAACTCTTTCCATGCATATCTTCTACTGTTTTAGTCTCGATCTTCTCATGTAAATCAGCTTCAATCCTTAACTGAAAGTCTTCCCGCACTTAAGTTCTAATATGACCTTAAGTTCTGATATTAAGCCCTGACTTCAGTAAGTCCTGATTTCAGTAAGTCCTGATATGTCCTATTGTTAAGTTCTGAAAACTAAACACAAATCATATTAGACATGACATCTCAAATATATTTAACAATCTCCCCCAACTTGTAAATTATGCAAAATATACAAGTTAATAGATTTGATGATGTTAAAAATATTTAAGTATAAATGCAAATAAGAGTTTAACTAGATAACTAACTACAACTTACAGTCCTTGTAGCATTTACCAATCTCACCGAGTCAATCTGAATCCAAAGTGATTCTTGACAAAGTTTGATATTAGCTTTTTTTTTCTTTAATTCCCAGGACTTGAGATAGTGTAGTCTTGACTTGCTTCAACTCTTCATTCTGACTTCCAATCTAGTAGATTGCAGTCCTTAGAGTAGAAATATGGTTTCTTTCTAAACCATCACCCAGTCTTATTACCCTTGCATGAGAAGAATCTTCATTGTAGCATAGACATTTCTCTTTCAGTATCACTTCAAGTTTAGAAGAATCCTTCTTCATTGGAATTTAGCTTCCATCATCTTCAACAATATTAGGAATGAATTATGTAACCCTTGAACCAGAGATTCTAGCTTTATCTCTTATGGTCTTCATTATGAAATTTGACCATCTCCTGGTAATATCAGACTTTACCTCTAAAAGGTAATGAAAGAATTGAAGTTCTTTCAGTAATTTGTTTAGCACGTCTGATTCTAACATTTGATATGTCCTTCCATCTTCAAGAAATAGAATCATATTTTCCTTGACATTGTGCTTGTCATGAGCATCCAGTACCACTTGAACAAAGATAACCTTATCAAGGTGTTTCCGTGTAACATCTTCAAGAGGTTTATCAGTTAGCAAAAATGGATCTCTAGTAGCAACTTCAACTCCTGTCTTGATTTTAGCTTCATCAGAACCTAGTCCAGCCCTGTCTCTTGGTTCTCTAGTATTTAACCCACTAGTCATGAAATCAGACAACAATTGGCTTTTTTTGGATATGATAGTTTTACATTTTTCCATAGAAGTTTCTTTTTGTCAGTTACTTTCATCTTGTCTAAATCAACTTGAGCACTTTCAGAGGAGAATATCTTGATGACCTTGTCAGAACTTGCTGTTTTTGTTGTAGCTTGCAGTTCTTCACTCTGAATAACTTGAGCCTTGTCAGAGGTTGTCTTTGATTCTTCAGAAATCTTCCTTCTTTTCAGAGTTTGGACAGTTTCATATTCAGCAAGAGTATCATCAGTAACTTGAACCATTTTGCACACTGATTTCATCAGGATTTGAGGAATTTTCATCTCCAGTGGCTTGGTTGGTTCATCAACTTTTCCCTTCCCTTTGTCTTTAGGATCAATCTCAGTCTGTGATCTAGTCTTGGGCTTTGTTGCCTCAGTATTTGACTTCTCCTTGATCAAAATGCCTTTTTCCTTAGGCCTTGGAGGTTTCTTTGCAACAGAAGCTTTTGGCTTTAGATTTGTCTTTTCAGCTTTAAATCTAGCTTCTTCCTCCTTGAGATTTTCTAAATCCATTCCAGGATTATGCTTCAGAAATAATCTTCTAGCAATCTCTTCATCAAGTGTCTAAATCTTGGGATCTTTGTAGTAGACTGTAGTCTGCTTCCCTTTTAGCTTCAGAGTTTGCAAAAACTTCTGAGAATCTTGACTTCCACCTTGTATCAGAACATCGGGCTTTATCATCAGACTTTGCTTATTAGAACTTGATATCATATTTTGATTATCAGCACTTGCTATCAGATTTTTCCTCTGAGCAGCTTCAGAACTTGTCTTCTTTTGAGTAGAAGATTTTCTTGCATCAGTATTTAGGTTCCTAGAAGAAACCTTGTTGCTCTGCCCTTGACCTTGACCTCTACTCTTATCAGAGTTTCCGTGGTCATCACCTTTGTCATCTTTCTTCTTCAGTATCCGAGTGATTGAGCATTTGGACTTACTTACCTTCTCCTCCTTTTTGGCATCATCAGGTAGTAGGAGAGAGAGGAAAAGTTCAATTGAAGATTGGATTTCATCCAATTGAGCATTTTGGGAAGCTTGATTCTGCAGGACCTCAGTGATTTGGGCCTATTGCTGTTCTTGAATCTTCTCAATGGCTTCAACTTTCTCAGAAATAGGTCTGATAAACCTCTTTTTTTCAAGAAGTTTGTCAACCTTTTCATGAGTAGCAGAGTGTAGACCTTGAAGATTTTTGGTAGACAGAGCTGTGACTTTGAGTTGTGTCTTGAAATCAGAATTTGTGAGCAACTCATCAGCTTTTCCAATATGGTTTGTCAGTACTTTGGAGCTTGGAATGAAATCAGTTTCATTCCACTTCTAGGTCCACTCCACACCTCTGTGAGTATCTTCCCAAGGAATAGGAGCAGCTTGCTCAACAAACTTCTCAATAAGTGCCTCCTTTCCTAGAATGGGAGCTGAAGTATCAATAGAAACACTGTCTTCAGAACTTGAAGAAGACTCATTATCTTCTGACAGTACTAGTGTGTGTGTTGCTGTTGGAGATTCTGGAACAACTTCATCTAAATTCTGATCATCAGAATTTATCTCCAGAATATGAGTTGTTGGTATCTCAGCCTGTAGAATAGGAGAATTGACTGTAGATGGCTGAGCTGCTATTGTTGGAGCTTCAAGAAATAAAATAGTAGGAATAATCAGCCTTTGAAGGTCAATTTTAGGACCTAATCCTGAATCTTCAACTGTTGTTTCTCTGACTGGAGAGACAGTAGGATTGATCACTGTATCATTAGCAGTGTCTTTGACTTTAGCTGGAGGTGGCAGAGATTCAATCACAATTGGCTTTGAGATCAGAGATTCCTGATCCCCTTCCTCAGCTTCAGTAGTATCCTCAGATGGAGGCTTAGCCATGTGCCTTTTTGCCCTCATTTTATTTAATCTCCTTGATAGTGAAGGAGTTTCTTGATCTACATCAGAACTTACAGTTTTCCTCTTCAAATTACCTGAACCCTCAGCTTCAGCATTTATCTGATGGGTTGACCCTTCAGCTTCTATTTCTTTCTGAAAAACCACATTTTCAGCTTCCACAGTCACATGTTCTGATGCTTGAACCTGTGCTTCTTCATCATCTGACTCATCCCTTAGAATCATCTTCCTTCTCTTTGGTGGAGGTTGAGAACATACTTTGCGCTCTTAGGCCTGGAAGATGAAGGTCTGATGGTAGGTGATGATGGTTGTTGTTGTGAGAATTGAGCTGGTTGGAAGTATGTTCTGATGGTAGGTTGAGTTGGTTGAGGATGAGAGATGGTTGGTTGTGTAGTGGTTGGAGGTGCTGATGGAGGTTGGGTTGGTTGTACATCATGATATTTAGCAGTGTATGTGGCTGGGTCAGAGTTTACTAAAAACTGTTTGATTGAATGTGGAATTTGGAGGGGTCTCAAAACAGTTTTCTTATTATCAGTAGATAATAAGTCAGTAAATGATCTCTTAGGAAGTTTAAATGGTGAAATCAACTCACTTGCTAGTTGGGGTGCATCAGAGTTATAAAAGCTGTAAATAAGTTGACAGAATCTAGCAAAATATACAATATTTCTATCTTCTGTCATCCTATCCCCTATGAATCCAAGTACAGTAGTAGCATAATCAAAATGAGATTGAGCAATCAGAGCATACCCAATTTGCTAACTTAGGATAGGAATTGCATCAAAGTTTGAACATTTGTTTGCAAAAGTTCTGGTGATGCAGTCAAAGAAGAAACTCCATTCCCTCCTTATGTGGGGTCTCTTCAACTGTCCAAGCTTTGCCAAAGTCTTTTCATAGCCCAGATTGGCCATTAGCTGTTGAAGAGCTGGCTCCTCAACTGTTGAATAAGTGCAGTTTTCTAGCAATTGTAGTGCTTGGCGAACTGTAGCCACAGTCACCACATGGTCATCCTCCCCTGTTGTGAAAATAATACTAGGGGACCCATTTGCTCCACCATCATCATACACACCACTCCTCCAAAACTCCAGCACTTGAGTTCTTGAGAGTGTGTCTGGTTGGGTCAAAGCATAGTCTATTTCACTTCGAGACAAAAAGTCTTGAATAAAGTGAAGTTCTGATGGAGCTTCATCCTTGCTAAGAATAGCTGAGTAATTGCTAGAAACAAACTTAGCTCCATTGAAAATGATGTCTTTGGGTGACATTTCTGTGAAAAATAAGTGAGAAAATAGAGTGTACACAAGGTGTTTGATAAAAGGCCTGTAAGAAAATAGCTTCAGAGAATATTAGTGAGAGAGAGAATAAGAGAGATTAGAGAAAGAAAAGTAGGTAAAAGATTATATTATCTTTTAACTCCCATATATATACTCTCTTTTTGACAACTATTATGATTGAAGCATAACAGACTTTAGACACCTGGAAGCATATCATTAGTCAAAAAATTATTAGTGGGCACGGGTATTAAGCAGTAATAAATGTGCACATGCAGTATTTCAAGGAAAACACGCTTCCCACTTACCAAATGATTATGACTATTTTTATCTCACCTAATTATATTCTGATAAAATTTGACCATTAAAGTATTTACCACAAATAAGTCAAGTAAATAAATAATGTCACGTAAACATCAGAGTTTGCATCAGGATTCAATATAGAACTTGACTATTATCAGATTTTAACGGTCATCAGAACATGGTTTCTGTACTCAAAAAGTGAATGTTTGTTTCTGTGATTCTTCATACAAATACTGACTTGTTTCCTCAGAGTTTAATCATCAGAACTTCCATCAGAACTTGTCCTTAGAATATATGCAAATGACACTTAACTGTTTGTCAAAAACGACTTAATCACCACAATTATTTTCATCATTCATATGGAGTGAAAGTGTGTGCATTAGCAAAATATCAGATAAAGATTAAAGTCTGATAAACTTCAGTACATCTTAGAAATAAGGCATAACTAAGAAAAGTGCTTAAAATCTATCATTAATAATGAAGTCTACTATAGAATAAATTTATGCAAGAATCCACCTCAACTGTTTGTGCTCATTTTATGCATCTTTTGAAATTCCTTTTTACAGTGGCTTCTCAGTGTAAGTGAGTCACAACTGCTATCAGAATTTATGCTATTATCAGAGTATTTCTCCAGTAATCAGAGAATGTGAAAAGTCACCAAGAAAAATTTATTTGCTTTTCTAATGAATATAACTTAATACCAACAATGCACTTGGATCTTCCCTTCCACATATTTACTTTAGATCTCAGAGGAGTACCTGACTTCAATTTTCTTATCTTTTCTTTTCTTCAGATAAGTGAGGCTTATCAAGCATGTGGTTTATCCTTAAGATTTACTGACATCAGAATTTGACAGATAAGAGGCAAGAATCTAGTTTGTGACTTAATAATAAGATACAGAAAGTAAATTTGACTAAGCTCAACATCAGAATTTGCTTGTGTTAATGAATTTCCACATAAATAACTACTTCAAACATGGGATTTCTAGTATGTTAAAGACTACTAGGTCAGCATCTAACATAGTTATCCTCATTGGATTGAATAGTCACAGAACATTCAAAACACTATCAAAGTATAAAGATCCACATCAGATAACAATCAGTATTTAATGTATGAAAATTTAAGCATAGATTACATAGAGATAAGACAATCTGTTAACACTGATCATAAAGTCTGATGCAAGAGAACAAAAACTAAGCAGATTTTGAGAAAGAACCTGAAACCATTCCAAGTTCATTTACCAGTCTTGTAAAAGTAGCTTCACATAGTGGTTTTATGAAGATATCTGCTAGTTGTTGATCTGTTGGAACAAAATGCAATTCCACTGTACATTCCATCACATGTTCCCTTATGAAATGGTACCTAATGCTGATGTGCTTTGTCATTGAGTGTTGAACTGGATTAGCTGTCATAGCAATAGCACTTTGATTATCACAGTAAATAGGTATTTTAGAAAATTCTAACCCATAGTCCAGTAACTGATTCTTCATCCAAAGAATCTGTGCACAACAGCTTCCTGTAGCAATATATTCTGCTTCTGCAGTTGTTGTGGAAATTGATTTTTGTTTCTTGCTAAACCAAGAAACTAATCTGTCCCCAAGAAATTGACAGCTTCCACTAGTGCTTTTCCTGTCTATTTTGCATCCTGCAAAATCTGCATCTGAGTAACCTATTAGCTTAAAATCTGATTCTCTAGGATACCACAATCCTAGATCAGTTGTACCCTTGAGGTACTTAAAAATTCTTTACACAACTATTAGATGAGGTTCTCTTGGATCAGCCTTAAATCTTTCACAAAGACATGTAACATACATGATATCAGGTCTACTTGCAGTTAAATAGAGTAAAGAGCCAATCATACCTCTGTAGTTAGTAATATCTACTGATGAACCAGTATCTTTATCTAACTTGGTTGCAGTGGCCATGGGAGTGGATGTAGTTGAACTGTCTTGCATTCCAAATTTCTTGAGTAAATTTCTGGTGTACTCGGATAGATTTATGAAAGTACCTTCTTCATTTTGCTTGACTTGAAGTCCCAAAAAACAACTAAGTTCTCCCATCATACTCATTTAATATCTTTACTGCATTAGCTTTGAAAACCTTTCACATAGTTTGGCATTTGTAGAACTAAATATGATATCATCAACATATATCTGTACCCAAAGTAAGTCCTTTCCATGGTTGAGGTAGAACAATGTTTTATCAATTGTGCCTTTGTTAAATCCACTTTACAGAAGGAATTGAGCTAAAGTCTCATACCACGCTCTTGGATCTTGCTTAAGGCCATAAAGTGCTTTGTCAAGTCTGTAGACATGATTAGGAAATTTTGGATCTAAAAATCCTGGAGGTTGTTCAACATATACCTCTTCTTCCAATTCTCCATTGAGAAAAGCACTTTTCACATCCATTTGAAAGACTTTGAACTTTTTGTGAGCAGCATAAGCCAAAAAGATTCTTATGGCTTCTAATCTAGCAACTGGTGCAAATGTTTCATCATAATCAATACCCTCCTGTTGAGAGTAGCCTTTAGCAACCAGCCTTGCTTTGTTTCTTGTAATTATGCCATCACTGTCAGTTTTGTTTCTGAACACCCATTTTGTGCCAACAATTGATCTGTTCTTTGGTCTTGGCACTAGGGTCTAGACTTTATTTCTTTCAAATTCATTTAACTCTTCATGTATTACTTGCACCCAATCAGCATCTTGAAGAGCTTCTTCCACTTTCTTTGATTCAGTCTGAGATAGAAAGGAATGATAGAGACATTCATTTGATGTTGCAGTTCTAGTTCTGACACCTGCTTCAGGATCTCCAATTATTAAGTCAGGTGTATGTGATTTGGTCCGCTTCCTTCCAGATGGAAGTTGTTCTCTAGAATTGGATCCTCCCCCATGATCCATGATGTCTCCATCAGCATTTTCTGATGCTCCCCCTGTACTTATGCTCTCTGAGACTTCAGAATTTGAGTTGGATCCTTCAGGATTTGAAGAATCAGAGTTTCCAGAATTATCAGAATTTGGCTCATCAGAACTTGATGAATCAGAACTTGAAGAGCCAGTGACAGGTTCTGATGCTTCTTGTGAGTCTTGAGTTATGGTAGGATCTTCAGCCTGCTCCCCCTGGACAGGTGCATTTTCCCTTGGAGTAGTTACCACAGTTTCAATGACATCAGAACTTAACCCGTCAGAACTTACAGGATCAGGATTTAGGCCATCAGAATTTACAAAATCAGAATTTAAATCTTCATTTTCAAATCTCAGCTGATCATGATCATTGAAATCTTCAAGTCCAATAATCTTTTTATCATCAAAAGATACATTGATAGATTCCATGATAACCCTTGTTCTTAAATTGTAGACTCTGAGGGCTTTTGTGGAAAGTGGATATCCAACAAAAATTTCTTCATCATCTTTTAGATTAAATTTTGACAGCTGTTCAGGATGAGTCTTAAGAACAAAACACTTACATCCAAATACATGAAAGTATTTTAGATTTGGCTTCTTTTTCTTCACCATATCATATGGTGTTTTTCCTTGCTTGTTTATGAGTGTAGCATTCTGTGTAAAACTAGCAGTCTGTACAGCTTCAGCACAAAAGTAGGTTGGTAGCTTTACTTCATCAAGCATAGTTCGTGCAGCTTCAATGAGAGTCTTGTTCTATCTTTCTACAACTCCATTTTGCTGTGGAGTTCCAGGTGCAGAAAATTCCTGCTTAATTCCATTCTCTTTGCAGAACTCTTCTATTATTGAATTCTTGAACTCAGTGCCATTATCACTTCTTATAATTTTGACATAATCTTTGACCAATTTATCCAGCTGTTTGACATGATCAGTTAGAGTAGATGCAGTCTCATTCTTCTTTTGCAAGAAATACACCCAAGTATACGTTGTGAACTCATCCACTATAACCATAACATATTTCTTCTTTGCAATAGACATGCCATTGACTAGACCAAATAGATCAACATGCAGTAGGTGATAAGGCTCAAGAATTGAAGATTCAATTTTGCTCTTGAATGAAGATTTTCTTTGTTTTGCCTTTTGACATGAATCACAAAGGCCATTAGGAGCAAATACTGATTTTGGCAGTCCTCTCACAAGATCTTTCTTTACTAGCTCATTTATGTTGTTGAAATTTAAATGAGAGAGTCTTTTGTGCAAATTCCAGCTTTCTTCAATTGATGCTCTACTCAACAGACAGATTGTAGAACCATCAGAACTTGTTGAAAGTCTGGCTTCATAAATGTTACCATGCCTGTAACCTTTCAGAACTACTTTGCCTGTAGAATTACTTACAACTTCACAGTGTTCTTCAAAGAAATCCACATGATAACCTCTATCACAGATTTGACTCACACTTAGCAGATTGTGTTTAAGTCCTGAGTCAAGAGCTACTGTTTCAATGATGACATTCCCAAGATTGATATTGCCATATCCCAGAGTTTTTCCCATGTTCCCTTCTCCATAAGAAACTCCTGGGCCAGCTTTCTCTACAAAGTCTGATAGCAGGGCTTTATTTCCAGTCATATGTCCTAAACATCCACTATCCAGAACTAAGATGGTTAGAGTTTCCACAATTATAACATTTCTTTCTAGGAGCATTAGGAACAGGCATATAATTATTGCTTTTATTCACACCATCCTTTCCATTCCTATTTTTCCTAGCTTCCTTTACCTTGTTCACATTTCTAATCTCTATCAGCTTATACTTAAGCTGCTTCTTTGTCATTAAGCCTATGTTTACTTAAGCTATTTATCCTGTTTTAATTTGTCAGAAGTTGACCTTTCTATGACTTCTGTCCTAGAATCTTTCATCTTTTCAGAATCAGACTTTACGATTTTTGCTACAAACTTAACAGGATTTACCTTTGGCTTAACAGTCTATTTAACAATAATTGGCTCAATTTACACAGTTCCTTTCTCACTTTTATCATCTCCATAACCTAAGCCCTCTTTCCAGTTTCCACTACTTAGTAAATTTTGAGTTGATCTGCCAAAGTTAGTCCAAGTTTTGATAATCTCTTTTTGCTTTTCTAAGTCATCTTTTAGAGATTCATTCAATTTTAACACTTCATCTCTAACATACAAAGCATCATCTTTTTCTATCTTAGTTTGATGAAGAAAAACTAACTCCTTTTCTAAAATGTCATTTCTCTTTTTAAAAGCAAGATTTTCAGATGTTAATCTTTCACATGTTAAAGTCTGATCTCTATAAGTAATGAACATGGTTTTAAGATATAATCTCAACTCAGTAATATCATCAGTATGAAAAGCATAAGTTGTTTGAGGTACCTTCAATTCAGCAGTTTCAGTACTGCTATCAGCATTTGCCATCAATGCATAGTTCACCTCATGTTCAAAATCTGAAGTGTCTGTCCAGCTTTTCTTCTTTGTGACAAGTGCCTTGCCTTTGTCACTTTTTCCTTTCTTGTAGTCAGGAGATATGTGGCCTCTTTCACCACAATTATAGCATTTGACATTTGAGTTGTCTCCTCTGTCAGACTTTCCTCCTTTGCCTTCAGACTTTCTGAACCCTTTCTTATCAGCACTTCCACTTTTCCTGGAAAACTTCCTACCCTTTCTGAATTTCCTGTAGGCTATCTTTGTGATACCCTTCACTATAAGAGCACACAGTTGCATCATCTCTGCATCAACATCAACTTCAGATAAACTTTTAGTTTCTGAATCATCATCATCAGAATTTGATGACTCTGAATTAGACTTTATGATGAGAACCTTTCCTTTGCCCCTTTTTGAGGTAATCACTTTAGGAGATTCCTCCTCAGCTTTAAGAGCAATTGTCCTTGAGTTTCTTCCATGCCTCTTGCTCCTTTGATCCATCTCAAGTTCATGAGTCTTGAGCATACCATAAATTTCATCAAGAGTAGTTTCAGTAAGGTCATAGTTGTTTCTTATGGTAGTAGACTTCAAATCCCAATTTTCAGGAAGAGCTAAAAGGAATTTTAGATTTGAATCTTCAAGATCATATTCCTTGTCCACCAGTGACAGATCATTCAAGAGTTTGGCAAACCTGTCATATAAATCAGTTAATGACTCATCAACTTTTGAGTCAAAGTGCTCATACTCTTGACTGAGTATAGTCCTCCTGTTCTTTTTTATTGCATCAGTTCCCTGGCATCTTGTCTCAAAAGCATCCCATATCTTCTTTGCAGTCTTGCAATTAATTACCCTGTTTGACATGCCATTATCAATGGCACTATGCAGCAAATGCCTTACCCTTGCATCCTTGGCAATAGATGAGATATCTTCAGCTGTGTAATCACCTTTCTCCTTTGGTATGGACTTTGCTGGTTGATCAGCAACTGCAACAAAGAGCTTGGTAGGCTTATATGGTCCTTCATTAATCCTATCAAGGTATTCTGGCTCTATAGCTTCCAGAAACATAGCCATCTTCACTTTCCATATGGGATACTCAGAAGGTCTCAGTATGGGAACCCTAATAGTCTCATATCGACTGTGGGTTTGGGTGTTTTGAGTTTTTTGAGTTTTGGTGGGCTTAGTTGGGGTTTGTATTTCTTTAGACATGATTGTTTGGATCTTTACTGTATGTGTGTTAACAGAAAAGCTCTGATACCAATTGTTAGGTCACACAACACTGTAGAAGGGGGTTGAATACAATGTTTATACAATCAAATCGATTTAACACAAGTATGTAACAAAGATCAAGTATAATTAATAAACTCTGTTACAATATGAACTGTTGTTCTCTCTCAGTGATGAACAAATATCACTAAGAGCTTCTAGGTTACAATGTATAATCTTCTCGATAATGATAACACATATAGTGTAAACCCTAAGTCTGTGTTTATATAGTACACAGTTATAAGATATATTCTAATTGATATGGAATACAATTCTGTCTCGTAAAATATATCAATCAGATATCTTCTACAAGTCTTCCAGTCCTCTACTCTTTCCACGCATATCTTCTATTGTTTTAGTCTCGATCTTCTCCTATAAATCAGCTTCATTCCTTAACTGAAAGTCTTCCCACACTTAAGTTCTGACATGACCTTAAGTTCTGATATTAAACTCTGACTTCAGTAAGTCCTGATTTCAGTAAGTCCTGATATGTCCTGTTGTTAAGTTCTGAAAACTAAACATAAATCATATTAGACATGACATCTCAAATATATCTAACATTATCTAATGAACATTATAGTTGGTCAGAGAATCGACCTTCATAGTCTACGCTTTTAGCTGAGCAGCTATAGCCATAGCTGTATCCACCTCCAGAATTCCTACTACCTTGTCTTGTAGTAGCCTCTGAGTTGGATTCTGATATTCATTCGCAGCTATCATCTCAATTAGTTCAGAAGCTTTCTCATAGCTCTTAGCCCATAAAGCTCCACCTGATGCTACATCGAGCAAAGGTCTAGACTGTGCTCCCAACACATTATAGAAGCAATTAATCACCATCCAATAAGGCATTCCATGATGAGGACACTTCCTAAGATTCACATAGAGATTCACCTGATTGATGCGCGAACTGAGTAAGAGCATTCCTGATTGCAGCTGTCTTTTCCATTAGAAAGAATTTACTAAGAAATTTCTGAGCAAGATCCTCCCATGTCACAATAAAACCTGGTGGTAGAGAGTGCAACCAGCTCTCTTAGCTTTGTACCTCAGAGAGAATGGGAAAAGTCTCAGTTTCACAGCATCTTCAAAAACATTATTGAACTTGAAGGTGTCGCAGATCTCAATGAAATCCCTAATGTGCATATTGGAATCTTCCGTCGGAGCACCCCCAAACTGGACTGAATTCTGCACATTCTGAATTTTGCAAGGCTTGATCTCAAAGGTATTAGCTGCGATAGCTGGCCTGACAATGCTAGATTGAATGTCATTGATCTTTGGTTGAGAATAATCCATCAACGCTTTCATTGCTGCTACTAGTTCTCCCATTGCAATGATACTTCTTCTTCGACTTCTTCGACTTCTTTAACTTCTTTAAAACTTTTTTTTCCTCTTCTTCAAATTCGTCTAGTGTTTCCTTACGAGATTGAGAACGTGTTCGCATACACGCTCTCTAGAGTACTTGAAACATACGAACAAAGTAAACCTTGTAAGAAAATAATCCTAGTCAGTGAACTTTAATGACCACTGATGTCAAGCACATAAACTCAATTTAATACCGATCCCCGGAAGCGGCTCTAAAATCTTGTTCGCAATTAAACACACGTGAAAATACACGTAAGCGTACTCGATCACAAGTAGTATACGATTTAAGTCAAGTTCGTTCCCACAGAGATTGGTTTAGATTAAGTTCAGATTATGTACTTATGAAACAATATATGATTATCGTTCACAGCTAAAATAAGTAAAAAAATTGAGTTGATTAACTACTTAAGAGATTATACTAGCACGTATTAACTAAGAGATTAAAACTGATTTACTTTTATGAAAATAAAACATGGGATTCTAACTTCATTAAATAATTCTTTAAAAGTTTATGTCTTTATCAATAGTATGTGATGGTGATGATAACTAATCAGATAACACGAAATTAGCATACGCTATCTTTCGATATACGTGTACCCTACTACTAAACATCCACAATCAAGATAGAAGTTGAGTAGACACCAATTATGCTTAGACCCTATATGTCTATAGAATTTGAAAATATAATGGTTTAAGAACACGTTATCTATTGTGATTACATAAGGTGTGTAAGGTGGTTAAAATTACACTCCGAATCATGCATGTCAATTCATACATAAACCTATGCTAGCATGGCAAGTTCTAAACCTCTATATTCACTGTCGCTTCAATAGAGATTAACAAAAAATCTTAGATGTTAGCTACGCATTAAAGATGAATAAGCACAACCAAACTAGGAAATCATAAATCACCACACACTAAAGATTTAAAATTATCAACTATTGAAATCCATAAATAAATCCGCTAGAACCTCATGACAACGATTAGTTCATGATAGACCACATCGCCACCATGGGTTCCAATGAAAACATGGTAATAAATAAGTTCAGAATACTATGAGATGATATAAAAGTACTAGGGTTTAGAACAAGAACAAAACAAGCATATAAAAGTATCGCCTAAATCGAAGAATACAAAAGAACGATTCTTCTCCTTAGCCGTCTCGTGTGCTCTAGGTCTTCTTAGTATTCTCCCTGACTTCCTTCTTCATAAGAATGTCTTCTTTTCATTATATATAAGCCCCTGGATCACCTCGACTCTCCAAATCTTATCAGAGTAGAAATAGGATTCTGCAGCCTTATACTGGCGCGGGCGCGCAGCACTGGGGTGCGGATGCGCTCGCTCTCTAGAAAACATGGCGCGGGCGCGCTCCTTCAGGCGCGGGCGCTCTATCCTTCTAGAATTTCCTGCATTTTCTTGTTTGTGCTCTGATTTTCTCGCAAACTTCCGCAACTCCATTCCTTGATTTCTAATTAGCATAAAATTATTGTAAAGCTCCTTTCCTCCTCCTGACTAGTTCCCTGAAACAACTAAGCACAAAACACATCAAAAATACCAAATACTTGAGTCCAAAACACCAACTTAAGCCGGTAAGAAGCGTTCCACGTGGATATAAATTCCACTTATTAGTTGGCTTCCTGTTCTTCCTTTCCACCACTCCATTTTTTATGGACTCCTTGCTGCTGAAAATTCATGCATGATCCCCTTTTCTTCACAAAACAACCTCATAACAGAATTCTTTGACTCAGTTCCATTGTCACTCCTGATTCTTTTAACTTTCAGATCAGGATGATTGTTGACTTATCTTATATGATTGATAATAATTCACTAGCTTCATCTTTAGATTTGAGAAAATATGTGCAAGTGAACTTTGAGAAATCATCAATAATCACTAGGAAATATATTTTCTTTGAGATTGACAACACATTGATTGGTCCAAACAAATCCATATGCAGTAGTTGTAGAGGTTCTTCAATTGTAGATTCAAGTTTTTTTTGAATGATGCCTTGATCTATTTTCCTTTCCGACAGGCATCACATAGACCATCCTTTGAGAAATCAACTTGAGGAATGTCTCTTACAAGATCTTTCCTGACTAATTCATTCATAGTCTTGAAGTTTAGATGGGACAGTTTCTTGTGCCATATCAAACTTTCATCTTGACTTACTTTGCTGAAAAGACAAGTAAAAGAATTTGCACTTGGTAAGTTGAAGTCAACTAAATACACATTTCCTTTTCTCACTCCAGTGAGAACCACTTTGTTGTCCTTCTTGTTTGTAATAACACAGGCTTCAGAATTGAATGTTACTGAGTTGCCCTTATCACAAAGCTGGATGACACTCAAAAGATTATATTTGAGTCCATCCACTAGAGAAACTTCTTCAATGATGACATTGTCTTTAAAAATCAAGTCATATCCCACAATATACCATTTGCTATCATCTCCAAAAGTAATACTTGGGCCAGGTCTCTCCTTGAACTCAGTGAGCAGGGTAGAATCTCCAGTCATTTGCCTTAAGCAACCACTATCCAAATACCAAAGATTCTTTCTGTTTCCCTACACACATCAAAACTAAATCAAGTTGATTTTGGTACCCAAGTTTCCTTGGGTCCTGCCTTGTTAGCCTTCTTTTTAGGTTTCTTAGGCTTGTCCCCATTTGACTCAGGTGATTGAGATTTAACCTTGGTCAATGAAGTAGGGCTTTGAAAAACATTCATAATTGTAGAATTATCATGCACAAGTTGATTAACATGAATTGGAATATTATGTGCAAACATATTATTCCAATATCGCATGTTAAATAGCATTTGAGGCATACTATATGCAGCATAGTAAGGATTTTGTGCAAATGGCATATTAGCAAATTGGGCATTCTGATTTTATGCATGCCTAATATTCATAGACATTGTGGGCATGCTAGGAAATGAGGGAGGTGCATACATATATGCAGGCATAGCAGATTTGCAATTAATAGACAAATGATTAACACTATCACACTTAACACGGATATTTCTAGGAGCATATTTGTCAGGTGTGTGGTTGTTATGTTTGTTAATACCTACTTTTCCATTTCTATTATTTTTCCTTTTTGAGTCTGCTTTAACTTCAATTTTCTCCAATCTGTCATTCAATTGCTTAACTGACAGATGTCCTACATTAACTCTCTTGTTTCCCTTGACTTGACTTGTTTCTCCTGTAACAAAGTTCTTGGAAACTGATCCAAATTTTTCATTTAACTTAGCTAGTTTGACTTTGCTAACTGGATTTCTTTCACTCGACGGATGTGGCTCTTTGTCTTTCGATGGATGATCTTCATTATCCATTGAATCCACATCCATTGAAAGTCCTTCTACCAAACTAGGATCCAGTTTCTCTTTACTCTTTTTCCAGGCTTCCTCACAGAAAGACTCTATACCTTGAACTTTGGTATTTTGAGTATGGACAACTCTAAATGATTTCCAAGCCTTAATTACCTCATGTTCTCGTTCAAGTTGCTTTCTTAAAATCTCCTCTTTCTTTAAGGATTCCGTCAGCTCTTCCTTAGCAATTCTACACTCTATTTTTAGTTTCTTAAACTCAACAAATTGTGTTTCTAACACAGTGTTTCTTTCACTTAAAAATAAATTATTCTCTTTAATATTTGTGTTCTCTTTAGTGAGTTATTTAAGTGTAACATGCAAGTCATATAATTCTGTAGACATGTCATTTATTGCATCATTACACTCATCTTTATAAAGATGTGCTAGGTTAGTGGTGATTACCTGATTGCTTGAAGAACTGACTTCTGCTTCATCTGATTTACCCAATCAGATGCCCAGTCATTGTTTTGTGTCAAGAAAGCACTTTCCTTTTGTTTGAGCAATTCAAAGTATTTCTTTTTGTAATCCACATGGTCAAACTTCTTTCTTTCAGAATCAGACTTTCTGCATTCACTTGCAAAATGACCACTCAAGCCATATTTGAAACATTTGAATTTGGATTTATCCACCATGTTTCTATTTGGCTTGGTTGCTCTAAAATTCTTTTTGAATTTGAGCTTGGCAAACCTTCTTGACAGGAAAACTAGATGTTCATCTATGTCTTCCATTTCATCCAGACTTAGATGGTCTTCATGCTCAGCCACTAGCCATTTTCCTTTGCCTTCACAAACCCTGGAGTTTGGTGTAGATTCCAAAACTTTAACCTTCATCTCTTTCACTCTCTCTTGTTCAGCCACCAGAGCTATAGATCCACCCTTCTTTCTTCCTTTCTCTATATGCTCATCTTGTTCCATTTCAAGCTCATAAGTTTTTAGAATGCCATACAGTCTCTCCAAAGTAAATTTCTTGTAATCTTGAGAATTTCTGAAAGAGACAGTTATAGGCTTCCACTCTTTTGGTAGAGATCTAAGGAACTTCAGATTTGAATCTTTTGTCTGATAGACCATTCAATGCAGCTTCAGTGCAGTTAGTAGTTTTTGAAATTTACTAAATATGTCACTTAAAGATTCACTATCTTCACAATAAAAGTGCTCATACTGCTGGATTAGAAGTTGCATTTTGTTTTCCCTCACTTGTTCAGTTCCATCACATATGATTTGAATTGTATCCCAAATTTCTTTAGCAGTTTTACAATTGATGACATTGTCAAACATATCTCCATGAAGACCATTGAACAAGATGTTCATAGCCTTCTTATCTTTATGTATTTGCTCAATGTCTTCATTTGTCCATTCTTCTTATGGCTTTAAAATAGTTTGCTCATTGTCTACAGCTCCTTCAGTATCTGTAGCAGCTTTTCTAGGAACATGAGGGCCTTTCTTAATGCAATCAACGTAACTTTCATATTGGGAGAGAATATGCGGGTGCATTTTCACCTTCCAATGGTGATAGTTATCTTTATCCAAGAACGGGACCTTTACTCTAACATCCTTCCTGCTCATGTTGTTAGTTGCTTTGATCTTTAAACTCTTAGTGTATCAAGAGCTTGCTCTGATACCAGTTGTTAATCCCAAACAATCTAACAACTAGAATTACAGAAGGGAAGTTGAATGTAATTCTTGGTTTCTTTTTGATTTTAAGAACTTCTCACAAATATAAATATATCAGTGTTGAATATGCAAAAGTGTGGAATGGAAATAAAGAAGTATTTAAACATAAAGTTATTAAACACAAGGATTAAAAATTTTCTGGTGGATTAAACTTATCCACCAGAGATATATATTAATGAGAACTCTGTGATGCAAAAATGCACTCAGCTGCTTACAAGTATGATACACTTAGAACAGAGAAATTCTTAACAGATACAGCTTTTTCTTTTTCTCAGTTTTTGCTTACTTGATTTTCCACTTGCCACTCTTGGTTTATATATCACCAAGTTACATGATAAAAAGACAAACTAATAAGACAAAAGTGTCTTGGTCTACTTTCATGCTGCTCCATTTCTCCATCCAGCATCTTTGAATATCTTCAAGTTAGCATGGAAATGGAAATGCTTCTTTGTTCTCTAAAACCTGTTAATAGGCTGCCACATTCTATGTGTATACAATCAACCCACATGACTGTCAAGTCACTATCAACTTCTTTTTGAATTTGATCATCCGTTGGAACTTTATTGGATCATCCGTTGAGACTTTGTTGGATCATCCGTTGATATTCTGGTTGATCATCCCTTAAAATTCTAGTTGATCATCCGTTGAAACCTTTTGGAACATCCGATGAGAGTATCTTCATAGCAGTTAACTCTATTTCACTTATGCAAGATTACAAAACATCTGATATTTACAATTAGCCAACCTATCTTGCATATCAATCTGGTAGTCAACATGACTTAGAATATCCTACAACTTCTAGTTCTTCAAGGCATTACAATATGCAAGAATGTGCTACCAAAACTTATTTAAACATAAGCTACTCTCTCAGCGGATGACTAATAAAATTATCCGTTGTGAGCTACAAAAGTCATTTGATTAAATCTATTAAGGTGTTTTTGTAGCATATCATCAAGTCTACAACATATTCCTAACAAAGATAATATTCCAGAAAAGGTTGCTCCGAAAGTGGAGGATAAAAAGAAAAATATGGCTCTAAAAGCCATATTAATTGATGAAGATGAAAACGACAAGGAGTTAAACGGGGAACTCCAAAATCTCGATGAGAGTGAAATTGCTCTACTCACGAGACAACTTTGTTGTGTGCTTCAAAGCAAAGCTCAAAGATACGGAAAAGGCTTCCTAAAATCAAATAATCGACAAAGAGTTTTTAACTCTAAAGGAAGGCCGAATTACTCTCAAAATTATTCTTCCAACTATAAGAGTAATTATCCGCCAGCGAGCTACAATAAAGGCAATGGTAATAAAAACACAAATACCTATAGTAATGCAAATATTTCTACAAACCATCCTGTTTACACTCCTCCAAAACCCAAAAATCCATCTCTGGAGGAAACACAAGATGTGTGTTTCGAGTGTAAACAACCCGGTCACTATAATTCTAAAATTTTGAAGGGACGAAGTCTTGTGGCCTGAAATGGTTGGGATTTAAGTGAAGATGAAGAAGCTCTTGAAGCTAGTGAATAAGTGGTCAATCTATGCTTAATGGCTCTCGAAGATGAAACCACCTCAACGAAAATCTCCACTTCAAATCAAGAGGTAACATCTAACTATGTCTCAATTAAATCCTTATTAGATGAATCTAACTTATCCCTCGTAGATATGAATAAGCATGATTTAATTGAACTTGTAGTAAGTTATAAAAATAAAAATAAATATGTTGAACAAAGGTTTCACTTACTATGGTCTGAGAAGATGAAAATTGAGAAAATACATCATACTCAAAATAAAGAATATACTCGGATGATGGACTTAATAGTCCAAGATGAGGATGAGATTACATATCTAAAAAATAAAAACCATCTGATCAAGTTTAAAGTAAATAAACTTCAAGAAAATATACTCAATCTTGAATCGGAGAATATATCACTAATTCTCAAAGATGAAGAGATGGAACGTAAAAAGATAAAATTGAATGATAATATCTGTAAACTTCACGTTGATCTATTGAACCTCAAGATTCTAAATGAATCAAATGTTCAAGATAAAGAGACATCTTATAAATATAATATTGATAAAGAAAAAGGGCTATTAGAAACCAATGAGTTTGAAATTGACGCTCTAAGGTTAAAAGAAGATAATCATAAACTCATAGCTCAAGTTAAGGATCAAGAAAGAATCCTTAACCACAAGATTGATGCCTTAAAAAGAGAAAATGAAAATCTTGAAGTTGTTATTCAAAGATTTACAAAGGGCAATAAGATGTTAGATAAAATGGTACATACAAAAACCTCATATAATCATGAAGGTTTGGGATATGATAAGAACTCTCCTCCTAAAAGAGATGAAATTTGTACCACCAATAAAGACTTCACCCGAATCACCATCTTATAAATGTTCTTATTGCAATAAAATTGGACATACCGTTCAATATTGCAAATTCAAGAACGGTGAAATTAAGGGGAAACATATATGATTTCAAAAGGAATTATACAAGAAAAGTGATAAACGTATGCCTTACAAAAATATGAAATATAAAAATAAAAGGCAACAAAGGTCTCATCAACCTACTATGTTTAAAATAGAAACACACAATATCACGTAAATGGTAATGCCTTTAGAAGGCAACAAACTCTTAATAGAAATTCTTATGATAATTACCATGCTAATAATAGACACATTGTTTATCATGCTCCACCCATATTTCATGATAGTTCTAGATATTATCAATCTCAAACTAGGCATTACATATCTAAAAATATTTATGTGCCTAATGATAGTTATACCATGCCAAGATTCTTTCATGAAAATTCAAATGTTACTTATGATGTACTAACCCCATGACCCTCAAGACAAATGGGTACCTATAAACTTAATTAATCTTTTTTGTAGGTTTGTCTTGCCCCAAAAGAAGACATATGGTACCTTGATAGTGGATGTTCAAGACATATAATCGGTAACAAGTCACCCTTGAACAACATTAAAAAGGTTATGTAACACCCCCAAATACGGGGTCGGGGATTCGGGTTGTCACGAGTTCCATTTCCCTTATCAATACTTAATCTTAATAGTCAACCAACTACTGCGTACTGTGACCCCACAATATACACACACACCACAAGTTATAGTCTCAGAGATGAATACCAAAAATAACACAAGTCATTTTATTCCACAATTATAAACCATTTCACCATAAAAAGGGTTTCTGAATAATTTACATATTCTTTGCCATTATTAGAATTCATAAATATACATAAGTCTAGCACAACAAAAGTTGAAAGCCTAGCCTACTGGTAGCTCCTACCTCAGCTACAACGGCATCAATGCCTACATGAAACTGCAGAACATTTCCTAACCGCTCACGAATTGGGAGCTTGATCCTGTTCATCTTGTCTATCTGTTATTGTGTGATGAAAGAAGAAAGCAAGGGTGAGCAACAAGCCCACCAAAATAATATGTATAATGATTTACAATATGTGAGCATCCTCATAGTACTCATGAAAGTCTTGGTTAAAAAGAAATGAACCAAGTTTGTTATCTTAACGCAACCAAGTCGCAAAATATTCAGTATATATATATACTTTTTACAATCTTTGAAATCCTCTGACATGTATAATATACACAGAGTTCCATTTTATAACTGTATAAATATATCGTTGCAAGGTGATCTCATATATCTAACCTTGTCTCAACGTTTTTCTGAAAATCTTTGACATGCATAAGATAATCATTTACTAGATATAAGTTTAAAAGATGAAGTTACAAGATACTCCAATATACTTATATCTTTTCCAAATACTATTTGAACTACCACCGTTCAAGTTATAATCAGTTTCAAAAGTTCATCACACTGATGAGACTACAAGATAAGACTTGAATAGATTCAATCTTTGAAATATCATTTGAAAGAAATGAAGTTACGAGATACTTCATTAAGTCCCGATATATATATACACCTATATATATATATACATTTCATACACTCCTTGAAAACCTCTGTTTTGAAAATTATAAACAGAGTTGCAATATCCAATGAATTTGGAAAAACAGAATTTTGGCATAAACCTGATATCTTGCTGATCAGGAAAAGATACCAATTAAGTCACCTTTTCTACTAGTATATGGATGAATCCCCCACTGGTCATCACCCTGGCCACATTAGGGCATTATGCTGGACTGCCACTCAGCCACTTTCGCATTGATGGACTCCCAATGAGCCACTTACACTTTCATGGACGCTCACTGAGCCCATGTTGCTTATGCCGACTCAATAGATGGACTTACTTCCCGAACGTTGGGTAAGTAATCAATTCATTTATCAAAGCAGCAACTTCGTTGCGAATATAAAATACACCACAGAGCCGAATCCCTCAAGTTTTGAGCGAGTATTTAAATCCCCTTTTAAAGGAAGATCTTAAATATAAAAGTGAGTTTTGGGATCCGCTCTAACCTTTAAAATCATTTTGAAGACTCGAAAATATTTTTAAGAATGTTTGGAGTAATGCTGATTTAATGAAATAAATCAGTCCCGATATATTAAAAAATATCTGAATATTATCATTTAAATAATATTCCCATAAAGGATATTCTCCATAAAAATAATTGAAGTAGAAGTTTTAAAACTCATACTTGAAATGAATAATAAATAACCAAAGATATACTTATACGAAAGCACGATCTTTATTTGAATAATCGAAAATAAGTTTGATTATCGAAACATTATTCTTTAATAAAATAAAGAATATTATTTAATAAAATAAGCGGAGTCATAAGTCCTCGAATGAATATTCAAAAATAATATTCATTTAATAAATTAAGCGGAGTCATAAATCCTCGATTGAATATTCAAAATAATATTCATTTAATAAAATAAAGTTATCGAATAAACCTTATTCGATTAATAGTTTTGAAAACTATATCTATATATATATAAATATATATATATATATATATATATTATACTCGGGAACATCGACTCCTGGTTTAGAAAATTTTCACCTTTGGGTCCCCTATACTAAGGGTATACGCAACTACTGCTTATCTCTAGCATAGGTATTATGCAACTTATAAGCATTGAATCAACAATTAGATATCAAGATTATGAAACAAACATGCATATAAATATCATATCACATGCTCCAATATATCGCAAGATTTGCTAATAACAATCATGCACTTATCACAAGATAATGCATATACATATATACATCACAACAACAGTATAACGGGTAGAAAACGTGCCTGAGTATTCCCGGATAGACTTAAGCTTAGAGTGGGTCCGATAACCTATTAACAACAACATAAGTCGGAATTAAACCCCGGTCGCTTAAGAAACTAGACTTTAACCAATTAGACTCTAACGTTCGCTTATGGTCACTTCTACGCTTAACGAATCACATAAGTCGCTCGAGTACCCTCGGCTCCAACATTTTTAATAAATTAACCATTAAAACTTTTAAGGCGATTCTTTCGCGAGTACCCTACCAACTGCCTAATCCACTTTACAAAATTGTTTCATACCCCAATTAGTCATTTAAGGGCCTTAACCAAGGTTTCAAAGTAAGGTGAGGGGTAAAGGTTCGTTCGCGAAACGCCGTTACTTAAAACGGTCGTTTCTCCTAAACCGTACATCAGATTCAAGCGAACTACATACCAAAATGAAGCTTACGACATGATATAGCAAAACATAGCAAAGTTACAGATTGGTCAGTGAGTTATCTGGTCCGAGATTCATGTACAACAGTTTAAGGAAAATGGGCATTACGACGGCTATGTTTACGAGTTTTCCAAGTTTCTCACTACACCAAAACCTCACCAAACAACCCACAATTATTAACACATCAAAACCTCAAGTAAATAATACTATACCAGTCCTTATTCTCCAGATTCTTCATCTCAACCACCTACAATCAAGTTCTATTAACTATAACAAGATTCATTCACCAAATCACTCCAAATTCAAATCAAACTACTAATAATCAAAGATCATGCTTCTCATTTAGAAAACCAACCATCAAACTGACTAATAATCAAAGTAAAGGCTAGGTTTTGAAGTTTATACCTTCCTTGGGAGGTGTTAAGTTACTAGGAAGCCTTAGGGAGCCTCCTACAAGCTTGATCTTTCCAAAGAAATCAAGAACACAAAGTTAGGCTTTGAAGTTTCTAAAAGTCCGATTGAAAGAACTGTAAAAATGAGGGTCTTACCATGCTTATTTAGAAGATACTTATGAACAAGAGTTGTAGGCCATCTCAATACCTTTCCAACGAGCTATAGAACACAACTTTAGAGTGAGTATTAAAGGAGATATGGCAGTTTGAAGTTGCTGGGTTTGTTTTGGCCGAGAGCTTTGTTCTTGGAAGCAAAAGTCAACTCTCCTTCTTTTTGTTTTATGAAATAATGCTTGGTTGCTTCTCTTTTTGTCTTAGCAAATGATTTAAATTTTTTTACCATGGTTAATTTTTCATGGTCCAAAATCAACCAACAAAACAAAATCCCTTTGTCATGCTTATGTCATCAAGCTTGTGTCATCTTTTAACACTTGTCTTCCCTTTGTGGTGTGATGACATCATCACCCACTAACCTCTTTGATTAACCCTTAATTACTTGGCTAATGACCGCTTATCTGTTATACGGTTCGCTTAACTTTCGTTCTCGTTCGTCGTATGAGGGATCATATCCGGGATCTTATTATTTGGGTTCCCCTAAACCTTTCTCAATATTTTATATTCCTTTTATGATTCTCTCTTATAATCCTTGAATATAAATCCTTTTAATTCTGTTACCTTATACTCAATTCTTTCGCTATCTGGTGGATTTTCGGGAAAAAATCTAAGTGTCCGGATTCAAACTCTGACGACCATTACATACACTCATTTACTTTATGGAATACCAATACGATCTCAGAATTTCCATAACAGTACTCCTATATAGTATTGTCTGATAATTTTCCCTAATCAGCATCATCAGCAAAAAGTTACTATTCATCAGTGTTTCAAAAATTCCAAAAATTGGGGTTGTTACAGGTTACCGCGGGGAGCGTAACATTTGGTGATAATAGCAAATGAAGCATTATCGGCATTAGAGATATCAGAAATGAGAAAGTTAAAATTTCCGACGTTTAATTGGTCACCGGATTAAAGTACAATCTTCTCTCTGTTAGTCTTATGCGACAATGATTACAAGGTAATTTTTTACACCACTCATTTCTCTATCTTAGATAAATTTGGAAAGTTGGTTCTCACTTGCCCTAGAAATAAAAATGTCTATACATGTGACATGAACAAGCAAGTGAACGTGTGCCTAATCACTATAAATGATCAATGGCTATGGCATCGAAGATTAGGACATGCCAACATGAAGTTGATAAAGAATATATCAACTAAAGACCATGTAAGAGGTATACCAAAATTGAATTATCCTAAAGATCATATTTGTGAAGCTTACGAAATTGGTAAAAAATTCGAGCCTCTCACAAAGCAAAGTTTATGGTATCTACCTCAAGACCTCTCAAGCTATTACATATGGATCTTATTGGTCCGGTTCCTATACAAAGTCTCGAAGGTTGTTCATATACGTTGGTAGTTGTGGATTATTATTCACGATTTACATGGACAAAATTTCTTAAAGGTAAAAGTGATCCTTTTGGATCCTTCTCTTCTCAATATAGAATGATTCAAAATCAACAAAATAAAACCATAGTCTATATAAGGACTAATCATGGTAAAGAATTTAAGAATTCTAGTTTCACCAACTTTTGTGTTAAACATGGCATCACACATAATTTTCAGCTCCATACACTCCATAATCGAACGGAGTAGTTGAACGGAAAAATAGAATACTCCAAGAAATGGCCAGCACAATGCTAAATGAAGATCGTCGACCTAAATATTTTTGGGTCGAGCCTATGTCAATAGATTGCCATATTCTTAATCGGGATTTGCTACGACCTATAAAGCAAAAGACTCCTTACGAGCTCTATTTTGGCAAAACTCCAAAATTAAGCTACTTTCGAGTATTCAGAAGCAAATGCTTCATATTAATTTCAAAGGATTACCTTACAAAGTTTGATCCTAAATTGGACGAAGGTATATTTCTTGGATACTCGAATAATAGTAAAGCTTAGTGAGTGTTTAATCTAAAATCGCTTGTGGTGGAAGAATCAATGAATGTTGCATTTGATGAAAGTAAACCACCCGCGAAATATAAAGATCTTATCGGCCAAGAAAATGTCAAACAAGATGACATTAAAAAGGTCATTCGACAATTCGAAAAAATGGATCTCGGGACTCCCGTTCGTAAAAATCTATTAGAATTGGACGAAAAGGAAGATGAACTTCCCAAAGAAATTCCCACTATAAAAAGTCATCCATTAGACAATGTGCTTGGAGACTTAAGAAAGGGAGTTCAAACGCGGTCACAAGTTCAAAACGTTGTGAATCATCTTAGTTTTATATCTCAAAAAGAACCTAAGACCACGAAAGAGGCTTTATAAGACGAGGATTGGATCTCTGCAATGCAAGAGGAATTTCTCTAATTTACTCGTAATGAAGTGTGGGAACTTGTCCCAAAGCCTCATGATACCTCCATAATTGGTACAAAATGGGTATTTCGAAATAAATTAGACGAAAATGGAATGGTAGTCTGAAATAAAGCAAAATTAGTTGCATAAGGATATACCCAAATGGAAGGTATAGACTTTGATGAAACATATGCATCGTAGCAAGAATTGAATCAATTCGAATGCTATTGGATTACGCATATCATAAAAATTTCAAAGTCTATAAAATGGATATGAAATCCGCATTCTTAAACGGGATCTTGGAAGAAGAAGTATATGTAAAATAACCTCCCATTTTTGAAGATGCAACACATCCTGATTATGTCTATAACTTATATAAAGCTCTATATGGCTTAAAACAAGCTCCAAGAGCTTGGTATGAAAGGTTGAGCAAGTTCCTTCTAGAAAATAAATTTAAAATGGTAACGGATGATAAAAACCTTATTTACGAGGCAAGATAAAGGTGATATATTGCTCATACAAATATACGTAGATGACATCATATTTGTTTCAACAAATGATGCACTATGTAAAGAATTCTCTAAAAATATGAGTAAAGAAATTGAAATGAGTATGATGGGAGAATTAAATTTCTTTTTGGGATAAGAACTTAATAACTCGAGTATTAAAGAGCCCACTTGTGATCAATTATGCATCAACACATATTTTTTTCTTTTTTTCTCCTTTTCTTTTTCAATTTTTTTCTTTTTTTACATGATTTCTAAATGAGTGTGTTTCGCTCCATCTCGCTCAATTCTAGACTACTCATATAAAATGATCCGGCTACTAGCCATTTGACACCTAGCCACAACAACTAGCAATGAAATCCAATGTTTTTCTCCAATTTTTAAATACCCATGTTATATTGCCATTAAGAGAATATCCTAAATTCTAAATATAAATGTTAGAACGTTAACACGCGCTAATAATACACGTAAGTATACGCGTTCACAAGTAGTATAAAATAAATTCTAGTTCATTCCCACATGGACTCTTTGGTTAATTTAAGAATATGCACTTATGCACCAATGGTTATTATCCAATGCTAAGACGATTAACAATTTGAGATTATTTATACTACACTTAACTAAGAGATTATACTAAAGAATATAAGCTAAAAGATTAAAGAGATTTGAATAATATATAACATAAATATGGGATTCTAACTTCATTAAATACTTCATTCAATAGCCTTTTCATTCTTAAATGGTGATGACACTAATCAGATAACACGAAAATGATAAACGCCAACTTTCGTTGTACAAATACCATACTACCAGACATCCAAAAAAGAGGTAGAAGCTGAATAGACACCTAATATATTGAGACCCTATATGTCTATAGAATTTGACAACATAACGGTTTAATGCAAGAGTTATCTCTCGTGATTACATAGGGCAAGTAAGATGGTTAAAATTACCTACGAATCATGTATAACAAATACATGAACCTATGCTAGCATGGCAAGTTCTAAACCCTTAAATTCACTTTTGCTTCATTAAAGATTAACACACTATCTTATAAGTTCGCGACCCTTATAAGATGAATAAGCACAATCAAAACTAGGTTATCATACAATCACCACACACTAAGACATCGAAATGAACTAACTAAAGGAATCCATAAATAAATCCGTTAGAACCCCATGATAACGATTAGCCCATAATCAGACTCATCATCAACGTGGGTCCCGATGAAAGCATGGTATAATAAATATAGTCTTTATACTTAATAAAACCAAGTACGAAACAAGAGTAAAAGTTCACAAATAAGAAAAATAGCATCCAAAGTTACAACTTAAAACAAAGAATCACAAGTATAAACTAGATCTTCTTCGCCTTGGTTGATTTGTGCTCTACGGTCTTCTTACGCCTTCTCCTTAAGCTCTGGTACGTCTCCTTATGAAAAACGACCTTAAATTATGTTTATATCGCAGCCTATGCAAAGTAGAAGTCTTCTGGATCAAAATCAGAATAGAAACAAAATTTTCTTTTCTCGACCTGGCGCGGCCGCGCGCTGCTTCAGCGCGGGCGCGCTGACATTTTGCCTTCCTGGCGCGGCCGCGCACTTCTGCAGCACGGGCGGGTCGTGCCTCTGTAAAAACTTCCTGACTTCTTCCTTTCTTGCTGATTTGAGTTGGTCTTTTCACGAGCTTTTATTCAGGACACCATCCTAACACCAAATTAACACTAAAACTATGCTAATTCACCTGGTTACCTGGTAAATGCTTGAAATGCAAAAAAACTACAAAAATACGTTAAAAACACTAGAAACTTGAGTACAAAACACCAATTCAAAGCTTTACGGAGCGTAATAAAGTGTCATAAATGCCACTCAACAATAAACAAGTGATTAAACCTCGACAAACAAACAAACCATGATCGTGATCTAGCACCAAGCAATCTATAAGACTTAATGAAATTTTTCTTGCTTTTCGCATGTAAATCAACTCGATGGGACTTAACATCACTATACACGACATCACTACACTAGCATCAATATCACAAATCAATCGATAAAGTAAACTAAGGGATCATGTTATAATGCAAATACAACTATATGCTAAATAAAAAAAAACTACATGACTAGTATGCAACTATATGAACTAAACTATCGTGAATATGCAACTAAATGGACACACATATAACATATTCCTTAACTACCAACCCCAAACTTAAAATATTCACTGTCCTCAGTGAAGGTAATAGTAAGAAATCAGGCATACCCACTAGGAATCAGGATCATCACCCTCAACGTGTGAAGTATCAGGAGTGTCTGGAGGTGGGTACACAGAGTTCCCACCGAAAACTGGCTACTGGATGTCAACTCCTGTAGCTCTGAATGCAGTCCCCAAAATACCCTAATAAATCACCGACCCGAGATCCACATAATTGTCCTGAAGAATCCCCCACAATAGCTTTTCCCGATCTACCGTAACATCATGCACATGTGATGAAGGCATAATGTTAGCACAAATAAAAGAGTTCCATGCACGGGAATACATGTTCATGCACGAGGCAGGGAAAGTGGCATACTCGTTCGTTCCCCTCTAGAACTTTTAGTGAGTCTCAGGAACACACAACGTAGCAACAATCAAGTCCAAGTTAAAATCCTCGCTGGTCTTCATCACCTAATCATCCTAAACCGGTTGTCTCTCGAGCTGATTTATCACCTAACGAATAGCCTCAGCACTGTAATCCACCGTCAACCCCCTCGCCACAGTAAAACCATTCTTATCTGCCTTCGCATTCACATAAAACATGCGAACAACACTCATTGGCACAACATCGGGTGTCTCACAAAAAGAAACCAAACCCATCTTCAGAATCATCTCAAGCAACTTACCATCCTTACCAGATGGAAGAAAACCCCCTCCTTCACAATCGGCTTCGTCTAAGCCTCGCATACTCCGCTTCAGCCTCCGGAGTAGAAAACCTAGGCCTCACACCCCCAACACTTGAAGAATCGGTGGTGTTACTGCTAACTTTGGTTCTTTGTCTCTTGGGAGTCATTGAATGTAAATAAGAGAGAATAATAGAGTGTATAAAGAGATTTGTGTGTTTGAGAATTATGAATGTGGTGGAGATGATTGTGTATAAGTGTGTATATATATAGGAATTAGGAATTAGTTTTGGAAAATAAGTGGGAATTGATTATGGGAATAATGGGAGTAATGGGGTGATTGAAACTGATTTGGAGAGGGAAATATGGAAAGTGGGAGAGGGAAATTCGGTTGAAATATGATTTTGCAATGAATTCCCAATTTTCTGCCTTTTTTTAGTTACAGGGAGCCAGCGCGGCCGCCCCTCCTGGCAGCGCGGGCGCGCCGTGCTTCTGGAAAACCAGCGCGGCTGCCCCGCATACCAGCACGGGCATGCCGTGCTTCTGTAATTTCAGCGCCGCCCCCCCCCCCGCTTCTCGGCGCGGGCGCGCCGTGCTTATGTAGTTGACACTGAATTTTTTTCTTTTTCTGATTGTTTTTGGAGTTTTCTTCTTGTTTCCTTCATCGTCTATCTACTAATGTACAACAAACTTGGGTTTCCTCCCAAGAAGTGCTTGGTTTACGTTGTTAGCTTGATGTAGAATACCCGAGATCAAGTTGACAATAAAATGGCACTAACCACCTCACGGTTTGCCGTATCCCCATAGTAATGCTTCAAACACTGTCCATTCACCCTGAATGCTTGGCCTGGATCATTCTCAAAAAATCTCCACCGCTCCATGTGGAAACATAGTTTTGATAATAAACGGCCCTGACCACCTCGACTTCAACTTTCCAGGAAAAAGACGGAGACGAGAGTTGAACAAAAGAACTTATTGCCCCGGCACAAATGATTTGAGTACTAGACCCCTATCGTGCCACCTCTTGACTTTCTCCTTATACATTTTGTTTTTATCATACGCTTGAAGTCGAAGCTCATCGAGTTCATTCAATTAAAGCATTTTTTTCTTACCTACTGCATACATATTAAGGTTCAACTTCTTCAAAGCCCAATACGCCTTATGCTCTAGCTCCACGGGAAAATGACACCCCTTACCATAAACCAACTGAAAGAAAAAGACTCTCGGGAAAGAAAGCAAGTGAGTATACCGATGACATGCCTAACAGAGTCTTGTATGTTGTTCGATACGCCCACACAGCTTCATCCAGCTTCAAAGACCAATCCTTCCCTGATGGACATACAACTTTCTCTAGAATACGCTTGATCTCTCTGTTAGATACCTCAGCTTGACCATTAGTCTGAGGATGGTAGGCTGTAGCAATGCGATGATTCACATTATATCGCTGCATCATAGCAGTGAACTTGCGGTTGCAGAAATGCGATCACTTGTAACTGATTATGACTCTTGGAGTGCAATATCCGGGATATCGCGTGTAATTATTTTTATCAATAAATAATTATTATGTGATTATTATGTGATTTTTGGTGAATTATCTGATGATTGGCCCTGATATGTTGATGTTTATATTTAATAAGATATGAGTATGTTAATTTTAATATGTCCAGAATAAAATACAGATAATTAAGGTATTTTTCTGGTAATTTTTGGAGTGTTATATGATTTTATATTGATTTATGAATTTATTAATTATATTCTGAATAATTACAAAATTATTTTATAAAGCCGGGAATCGTCCGACTTCAACCGTTTTTATGTTTTTACAACCCGAAACTCTTCCGTAATCTCCTTCCTAACCTAATCTGGTAATTCTGGACAGTTTCTGTATTTTGACTTTTTCGATCCAGATTACGGTTTGACCCGTGTGCGGCTCGGCACAAGATTTTCGATCCGATAATCATTTGGTGAATCATCAAAACCCGTATTCTCAAATTACGGGATATTATTACATTATTTTCGTATAAAGTATTTTATAAATAGCCCGGTTTGGATAATTATCCAATACGGGAATTAAATCGGATCATTTTTGCAGTTAATTAGCGGCTAAGTAACTAATTAATCGATCCAATACTTGTTTTTGCAGTTACTTGGTGGCTAAGTAACTAATTTAACGATCTAACACGAACCAATATTCCATTAATATATATAGCCCTTTTATTATTTCATTTTATTCGTATAATCATAATCAGCCAGTAGAAATTCCGTAAAATACAGAGAAAATGCCGAATTCATGTCGCGTTCTTAATAATCAAACCTGCGATTGAGGGCGTTATCGAACTCTGATTCGGCGTGCCATATATCAAATCGAAGTTCTCGAAAATTACTTTCACAGTCAATCATCAGTTTTTATGCAGGAATCAAGGTATTTTCCTTATTTAATTAATTTATTTCGAATTAATCATAGATTAAATTATGAAAATTTGTTCTTGATGTTGTTGATATTATTTGATGAATCCATCGTGTAGATCATATTTTTCTGGTCAATTTGGTATATTATATGTCAAAAACCGGGTTCAATAACATGTAGAAAAGGTGGTTTGATTCTTGAAAATAAAAATTAGGGTTCTTGATAAAAATGTTCTTAATTAAAATTTGGGTAATTCTTTGTTTGGGGTTATTAGATGTAATTGATTGTATCAATAAGTAGATCGTGAAAAGACGAATCTACTGATATATATATATATATATATATATATGAAGAATAAACAATTACTGTAAAGGGATGATCGGAGTTTGGAACGTTTCGCCGAAGACGGATTTTCCCGTTGATATTCCGGCCAAACGATAAGGTTTTTGATAGTTTGGTTTGCAGCATCATGATTATCTCATCATGTAGAAGAAATATGCACATTTTCGTCGAGTTCTGGGCACGTCGTTTCGCCGGCTGTGGCCGGAGAAGGCGACGGCGACGACAACGTCGCCAAAATGCAATTAGGCCACTTGGTTTTCAGTATATTTTCATTTTAGTCTGTGAGATTTTAAAAACCGATAGAAATTGGATTTCTGATTGATTTTTTTTAAAAAAATGATATTTTATTTATTTTAAAAATCAGAAAACATTTATTTAATTATTTTAAATTCAAAAAATTATTTTAATTATTTATTTATTCAAAAATACATCAAAATTAATTTAATTAGTTAATTTTAATTAGTTTTTATTTATTTTAATTAATTGATTAATTTATAGTTAATTGATTAATTAATTTAATTAATTATTAATTAATTTTAATTTATTTAATAATTAGATTTAATTATTTAATTGATAGGGAATAAATAAATCCTGATTACGTATTAATTACACATGACTTGGGCCACGAAGCCCAATAAGAAGATGTATGACATTCAGACCAAAAAGGTTAACATATTGATCAGGCCTGATGGACCAGATCAGGCCTGATGGAACAAAGAAGAAATATTTAATTAATTTCATAATTAATCAAGTAAGGGAGAAAACAGCTGTCAATATGAATCCTAATAGGGACATGAATCCTTGTAGATCGTCCCTCAAAGGATCTAATTGAATAAGGGATCAACTTCCTACTTCCTAGGACTCCAAAGTCCATCCTGATTCTGAGACTTGCCCACCAAGTCTCCTAACCCTAGTCCAATTCAAGGACTCCTAACATCTATATAAGGGGCCTCACCCCACAAATCGGAACTACATTTTTTGACTTGATCCTTGGCAATCAGCAAGGTACGTAGGCATCTTGTTAAGGCAGATCGAGTCACAAAACACAAGAGAAGTCAAATCGAGCCTCGAAGCTCACGTTCCTTATTAATTGATACAGTAATTATTATACCTTAGTTTTTGATCCATAACATTTGGCGTCGTCTGTGGGAAAGCACAACAACAACCATGGCGAGAACACGGAGAACAAGCAGCGTCCTTGAAAGAGGGACACCCGCGGGGACAACCCAAACGATTTCGTCAACCGTGGAGGTGCCTCCGCATTCAACCTATGCCGTCACCCAAGGAGGAGCCCGGGTAGGGGAAACTAAACCTCAACCTCAAGGGACGATTCCCCCGGCTCCTCAAGGTACGAATCCCCAACTTCAACAACTATAAACGCATGTGAATTCTCGACCCATTGGGTATGAGTATTCAACTGTTGTAACCACTAACCCCCTTATGGGATGCCCCTTTACCCCGAGGTTGGAGGAAGTGGACATGCTGGACGGAGTGAAGCACGGGGGCAAACACCCCCTACATACAAGGTTTGGCTCCTATCCCCGAGGACCAGGAATTTTCTGGTCCTTATACTGAGAGAGATTTTGAATCTTCGGATGACGAAGTGGCTCCAAGAAGGAGACGTGCTGGCAAAGAGCCGATGGATGATGGTAACCAACGACCTAGGAGCACTCGAGGGGTGAATCCCCAAGAAGTGCAAGAGAGAATCAAGGCCCATGAGGCTGACATTCAAAGGCTGAAGCGTGACTTGGAGGTGCACCAGGTTCCCAGGCCCCCATTACCACCTAGGGGGAGAAATCCTCCCCCAATCATAGACCTGGATGGTCCGACACGAAGAAGGGCTGTAGTCCCAAGATCTGATCCAAGTAATCTTCTTCCCCTTGGAGATCCTGATGATCCTACTCCACCATTCACTGAAGAAATAATGAATACCCACATCTCAAGGAAGTTCAAGATGCCCGCTATCAAGGCTTATGATGGCACGGGAGATCCCGCTAACCATGTCAGGATATTCTTCAACACACTGTTATTGCAGCCCGTGAATGACGCTATTAAGTGTCGGGCCTTTCCTCAAACCCTGTCGGGTATGGCTCAAAGATGGTATAGTCGTCTACCCCCGAACTCTATCGGGTCCTTCAGAGAATTAAGTCAGGATTTTATTAAGCAGTTCATCAGTGGGAGAGTGCATGAGAAAAGTTCAGCATCCCTCATGAGCATTATGCAGGGAGCAAAACAATCCTTGAGAGACTACCCGAATCGTTTCACGAAGGAAGCTTTGAAAATCCCGGACCTTGATGACAAGGTAGTAATGATATCACTACAACGGGGAACTAGGGATGAGTTCTTCAAGATGTCCTTGGCCAAGCGCCCCCCTGAGAGCATGTTGCAGCTCCAAGATAGGGCCGGGAAGTACATCAAGGTGGAAGAGAGCATGAGGAAGACCGTAGTGAGAAACGAGTCCGCTAGAGGAAAGAAGCGGAAAACTGATCTTGAGTATATCGCTAAGGACAAGTATCCTAGAACTGAGCAAAACCCTGATTCAACCCCTAAGAAGGGAGGACCTGGGCAAAAGTTCGCTGAATATGCTAAGCTGAATGCTCCTAGAAGCCAGATCCTGATGGAAATCGAGAAAGACGAAGATATTCGTTGGCCTAAACCCTTGAAGGCAGATCCGGCCAAGCTAGACAAGAGCAAATATTGTAGATTTCACAAAGATGTTGGTCATGACACCGATGAGTGTAGGCAACTGAAAGATGAAATAGAGTTCCTCATTCGGAAAGGAAGATTGAACAAGTACACTGGGGAAGGAAGAGATAGGAATAACAATGGAAGAAAGAACTTTGAAGATCGTAGGAGGGACCAAGACGATCAGGGGTGGAATCCCCAACCTAGGGGACCGGTGATAAATACAATCTTTGGAGGACCACAACCCCGAGGACCTGTGATAAACACGATTTTTGGAGGACCAACTGCTGCTGGATTATCCAAGAACTCCAGGAAAGCTTATGCCAGAGAGGTTATGCATATTATTGAAGAAGCCCCGAAGAGGGCCAGGACAGGAGTAACAATCGCTTTTGATGATTCTGACCTAGAGGGTGTGAAATTTCCTCATGACGACCTGTTGGTCATACACATATAATAGGAAACAGCCCGGTTAAGAGGGTCCTTGTGGATAATGGTGCTTCAGTGGATATCTTGCTCCATGACACCTTTTTAAGGATGGGATATAATGACTCCCAATTGACCCCAACCGACATACCGATATATGGATTTGCGGGAGTGGAGTGCCCCGTGGAAGGGATAATCAAGTTGCCAACAACCATAGGACAGGAACCAAGGCAAGCAACACAAATGTTGGACTTTATGGTAGTAAAGGCTAGTTCAACTTACAATGCTATCATGGGAAAAACAGGGATACATGCCTTCAAGGCAGTCCCTTCTTCCTACCATTCAGTTATGAAGTTTCCCACCCAGAATGGGATTGGAGAAGAGAGAGGAGATCAAAAAATGGCTAGAAGTTGTTATATAGCCTCTCTGAGGGCATATGGAGTTGGGGGCAAGTTCTGCCTATTGAAGATCTGGATATTCGAGAGAATGATGAGAAAAGAGGGAAGCCAGCTGAAGACTTGGTTTCGATTCCTTTAGCTCCTGAGGATCCTGAGAAAGTTACTTTTGTTGGAGCCATACTAGAGGAGTCCCTTAAAGGGAAGTTAGTGAAATATTTGCAAGAAAATAGTGATGTGTTTACATGGTCGGGAGCTGATATGCTAGGCATAGACCCATAACTAATTACTCACAAGCTGAATGTGGACCCGAGTCGGAAGACGGTGAAATAAAAGAAAAGAATTTTTGCCCCAGAGAGGCAAGAAGCTATAAAACAGGAAGTAGAGAAGCTCTTAGAGGCTGGTTTTATTGAGGAGATACAATTTCCAGAATGGTTAGAAAACCCTGTAATGGTGAAGAAGGACAATGGAAAATGGAGGATGTGTGTGGACTTCACTGATTTGAATGACGCATGCCCTAAGGACTATTTCCCCTTGCCAAGGATAGATACTTTGATAGATGCCACTGCTGGACATGAGATGCTGAGCTTCATGGATGGATTTAGTGGATATAATCAGATCAAGATGCACAAGGACAACATCCCAAATGTATCATTCATCACTGACTTTGGTGTTTATTGTTATCTTGTTATGGCATTTGGTCTCAAGAATGCAGGAGCCACCTATCAATGGTTTGTAAATAAAATTTTTAAGGATCTTATTGGCAAAACCATGGAAGTTTATGTTGATGACATGTTAGTCAAAAGTCTAGTGAAGACTAACCATATAACCCATTTGAGCGAAGCTTTTGAGGTCCTGAGATAACACAAGATGATGTTAAATCCTACAAAGTGTACTTTCGGAGTAGGATCTGGAAATTTTTTGGGATTGATGGTCTCCAAGAGAGGAATCAAGGCCAATCCTGATAAAATAAAGGCAATCCTAGACATGGAGCCCCCAAAAACTATCAAAGATATTCAAAAGCTCACTGGAAGGGTTGCTGCATTGGGATGATTCATCTCAAAGTCTGGAGACAAATGTTCGTCGTTCTTCAAGTCTTTAAAGAAAGTTAAGGATTTTGTATAGAGTGAAGAAAGCCAGAAGGCATTCGAGGAATTAAAGAAATATATGGCTCAGGCCCGTTGCTGGCCAAGCCAGCTTCGAATGAAGTTTTATACTTATACTTGACCATTTCAGAGAGTGCCTTGAGCGCTGTATTGGTTAAGGAGGAACTAAAAATCCAGAAACCCGTGTACTATGTCAGTAAAATTCTGCATGGAGCGGAGTTGAATTATTCAACTATCATTCATAGTCCAAAGGCTAGTGGGAGGTTGATCAAGTATTTTGGTAGTGGCATCGAGAAAGTTGCATCCTTACTTTTAGGCTCATAAGATTGAGGTGCTAACAAATCAACCCCTGAGAAATATCATTCATAGTCCCAAAGCTAGTGGGAGGTTGATCAAGTGGGCAATGGAGCTGGGAGAATTCGATATCAAGTATAAGCCACAAACGACAATAAAAGCCCAAGCATTGGCTGACTCGTGGTGGAATGTACCATACCCAACCAAGAAGTCGGGGGGCAGGAGGATACCATACCTCAAGACAAGGAAGTTGATAAGGGGGACAAGGAACAGGATGATAAGGAGAAAGAATATTGGGTTCTCTATTTTGATGGAGCATAAAAAAAAATTCAAGTGAAGGAGGTTTGGTTTTACAAAGCCCTGATGGGTTCTTGATTGAGTATGCCATGAAGTTAGACTTCCCAACCACAAACAATGAGGCAGAATATGAAGCTTTGATAGCTGGCCTCGGCCTAGCAGGGACACTGAGAGTCAAGAACTTGAAGGTCTGTGGAGACTCGAAGTTGGTTATATCCCAGGTGAAGGGAGAATTTGAGGCAAGGGATGATACGTTGGCTAAATATATCCGCCTAGTAAGGGCTGTGATGACCCAATTCGATGAATGCCATGTTGAGCACATTCCAAGGGAGGAAAATGCTAAGGCATATGCCTTATCAAAGTTTGCTTCATTCGAGATAGAGGAAAGTTCAGGAAGTGTACACTTCCGCGCTCTGAAGACACGGAGCATTGATGTTAAGCTTGTAGCTCCTATAGGTCTGGGGACGTCATGGATAGATCCCATTAAGACTAATATTCAAACCGGTTGGTTGCCTAATGATGCTACTAAGCACGGAAGTTGGCTGTTCGAGCATTAAGATACTCCTTGATAGATGGGATTTTGTATAAAAGATCTTATGTAGTTCCTTACCTAAGATGTCTCAGGCCCGATGAGGCATGCTTGGCTCTTGAAGAAGTACATGAAGGTATCTATGGGCAAAACTTGGGGGGCAGGGCCCTAGCTCATAAGATAACACGTTTAGGCTTCTATTGGCTAGTAATGATGGCTATTGCCAAAGAATATGTGAAAAAGTGTGACCGCTGCCAGAAGCATGCACTTGTTGTTAGAAAACCCCCCGAGATGCTGACCTCCATCAACTCGCCCATCCCCTTTGCTATATGGGGAATGGATATAATGGGACCTTTCCCCATGGCCACGGTACAAAGGAAGTTCCTTATTTTAGCCATTGATTATTTTACTAAGTGGATTGAAGCCAAGCTTTTGGCCAAAATCAAAACTAAGCAGGTTGCACAATTCCTGTGGGAAAATATCATGTGCCGGTATGGAATTCCCTGCATCCTAGTCACCGACAATGGAACACAATTCAACAATGAGGAATTCAAGAATAATTGTGAGGAGAATGAAATTGAATTACGATTCACCTCTGTGGCTCACCCGCAAGCCAATGGGCAAGCGGAAGTGGCGAATCGAATAATCCTGGATGGACTATAGAAGAAGATCGATAAGTCAAGGAATAACTGGGTGGATGAAATACTCCCAATACTATGGGCCTATAGGACTACCTGTAGAGTCACGACTGGAGCAACTCCCTTCATGTTAGCATATGGGGCAGAAGCAGTTGTTCATGTAGAGATATCATATTCCTCCCCCAGGATTCAAGCTTTCAATGCTGAGGAAAATGAGGAAGGGAAAATGTTAGCCCTGGATCTAATTGATGAAGTGCGAGATGAGGCACATGCGAAGATATTGGAATATCAGAAAAAGGCTTCGTCCTACTACAACCTAAGGGTTAAAGAAAGGTTCTTCAAATATGGTGACTTAGTCTTGAGGAAGGTGGAAGCTTCTGGTGTAGGGCAGAAAGGGAAGCTTGCCCCAAATTGGGAAGGGCCATACAAGGTCAAGAGTGTTCAAGGTAGAGGAACCTACAAGCTTGAAACTATGGATGGTTTTGAAGTTACGAGAACTTGGCATGCACAAAACCTGAAGATTTACTATGTGTGAAACGATTGAGAACGATTCTCACTTGTCAAGATGACAAATAGGTTGAAAAGAACCTTGAAGCTTTTCTTGCTTAGGATTTACATATTTTAGTTTTTTTTAAGGTTTATTAAACTTGTGTAAGGGATGAATCCCAACAATTTGTAAAATTCAGAAAGTTTTCGAAATATGTTCCAGTAGAAAGACAAGTAAACTAAGTGCATGAGATGAAAGCATAAAGTTCGATAAATAAAACTGGTTCGAATAAATAATACAAAGTCTGATAAATAAACTCTCAAAGACAAGATAAAATAGATAAGCCATGCAGGGCTAGAAAAGCTCTAAGGAGCAGAGGTGCCCTCGGCATCCATATCATCATCTCATCCGCTTTCGCTGGAAGTCTCTATCGTCTTGGAGTAGGAAGAGCTATCATCCTCATCAGGCCAAGAAGATGACTCGGGAGGAGGAAGAAGTGGGTCCTGAGATATATGATCTGAGACAACTACTCGGCTACGAAAACTCTGCAGCAAAGCCTCGTAATCAGGGCAGACATAGTCCGCTGGGTTAATATCAGGAAATCCCTCGTTCACGGTCCCAAGGGTCGTGTCCCAACTAGTCCTAAAAAACCCAGGGAAGACTGAGTCGTCCCTCACCCTCTATCTTTCTCGGCTCGTAGCACCACCAGCTCGGCATTAGACTCACCGAGCTCCTCCTCCTTATGCTTCAGCTTCCGCTCCAAAGCGGCATACTTCTTCTGCTGCCTCCTGAGAGCATTATCAGCTTTGTCAGAGGCCCTCTTTCATGATTCAGCTTACCTCACTGTGCCTTGGAAGTAGGCGTTAGACTGAAACAAAATAATAAACAAATGTGTAAGGAAAGTGAATGCTACAAGTAAGAAAGAAAAATTTCAAGAAATAATCATACCGAGGCTAAGGACTGAGCTCCCATGAGCTTTATCCTCTCCAAGTCAGGAGTAGCCACCACATCGGTGAAGTCCTTGGGTACGCCATGGTAAGACCAATCCCAGGCGTGCTTCCTGGATCCAACCACGGTATCCCCTCGGTGGAATCCCCAAAGAGGCTGAAAGGCGCCCGTAGCAGCAGAGACAGGAGCAGCAGTAGTGATAGGGGTACTGTGGCCCTCTGCTCCCTCAGCCGGAACCTCCATCATGGGCCCCTTATGCTTTCGTAGGAAGCTAGGCCTCATGACCAATATCCTTGTGAAACTTACAATATTTGCTCTTGTCTAGCTTGGCAGAATCTGCCTTCAAGGGTTTAGGCCAACGAATATCTTGGTCTTTCTCAATTTCCATCAAGATATGGCTTCTAGGAGCATTTAGCTTAGCGTATTCAACGAACTTTTGCCCAGGTCCTCCCTTCTTAGGGGTTAAATCAGGGTTTTGCTCAGTTCTAGGATACTTGTCCTTAGCGATATACTCCGGATCACTTTTCCGCTTCTTGCCTCCAGTGGGCTGGTTGCTCACTATGATCTTCCTCATGCTCTCCTCCACCTTGATGTACTTTCTGGCCCTATCTTGGAGCTGCAGCATGCTTTCAGGGGGCGCTTGGCCAAGGACATCTTGAAGAACTAATCCCTAGTTCCCTATTGCAGTGCTATCATTACTACCTTGTCATAGAGGTCCGGTACTTTTAAAGCTTTCTTCGTGAAATGATTCAGGTAGTCTCTCAAAGATTCCTTTGCTCCCTGCACAATGCTCATGAGGGATGGTGAACTTTTCTCATGCACTCTCCTGCTGATGAACTGCTTAATAAAAGCCTGACTTAATTTTCTAAAGGACCCAATAGAGTTCGGGGGCAAATGACTATACCATCTTTGAGCCATACCCGACAGGGTTTGAGGAAAGGCCTGACACTTAATTGTGTCATTCACGGGCTGCAACAATAGTACATTGGAGAATGTCCTAACATGATTAGCGGGATCTCCTGTACCATCATAAGCTTTGATAGTGGGCATCTTGAACTTCCTTGAGATATGGGCATTCATGATCTCTTTAGTGAATGGTGGAGTAGGATCATTAGGATCTCCAAGGGGAAGAAGATTGATTGGATCAGCTCTTGGGGCTACAGCCCTTCTTTATAGCGGACCATTCAGGTCTATGATTGGAGGAGGATTTCTCCCCCTAGGTGGTAATGGGGGCCTGAGAACCTGGTGTGCCTCCAAGTCGCGCTTCAGCCTTTGAATCTCAGCCTCATTGGCCTTGATTCTCTCATGCACTTCTTGGGGAATCACCCCTCGGGTGCTCCTAGGACGTTGGTTACCATCAGCCATGGGTTTTTGCCAACACGTCTCCTCCTTGGGGCCACTTCATCATCCAAAGATTCGGAATCTCTCTCAGTATAAGGACCAGAAAATTCCCGATCCTCCGGGATAGGAGCCAAACCTTGTATGTAGGGGTGTTTGCCCCCGTGCTTCACTCCGCCCAACATGTCCACTTCCTCCAACCTCGGGGTAAAGGGGCATTCCATAAGGGAGGTTAGTGGTTACAACAGTTGAATATTCATACCCAATGGGTTGAGAATTCACAGGTGTATATAGTTGTTGAAGTTGGGGATTCGTACCTTGAGGAGCCGAGGGAATCATCCCTTGAGGTTCAGGTTCAGTTGCCTTCACCTGGGCTCCTCCTTGGGTGAAGGCATAGGTTAAATATGGAGGCACCTCCACGGTTGATGAAATCATTTGGGTTGTCCCCACGGGTGTCCCTCCTTCAAGGACGGTGCTTGTTCTCCGTGTTCTCGCTATGGTTATTGTTTTGCTTTCCCACAGACAGCGCCAAATGTTATGGATCAAAAACTAAGGTATAATAATTGTTGTATCTTTTACTAAGGAACGTGAGCTTCGAGGCTCAATTTGACTGCTCTTGTATTTCGTGACTCAATCTGCCTTAACAAGATGCCTACGTACCTTGCTGATTGCCAAGGATCAAGTCAAAAAATGTAGTTCTGATTTGTGGGGTGAGGCCCCTTATATAGATGTTGGGAGTTCTTGAATTGGACTCGGGTTAGGAGACTTGGTGGTCAAGCCTCAGAATTAGAATGGACTTTAGAGTCCTAAGAGGTAGGAAGTTGATTCCTTATCCCATAAGGTTCCTTGGAGGCCAATCTACAAGGATTTATATCCCCACTAAGACTCATCTTAATAGCTGTTTTTCTCCCTTATTAATTAATTACAAAATTAATTATTATTCAGGGTTTTGGGCCTTCTTTGTTCCATCAGGCCTGATCAATGTGTTAACCTTTTTGGTCTGAATGTCATACATCTTCCTATTGGGTCTTGTAGCCCAAATCATGTGTAATTAATGCAATATTAACTACGTAATCATGATTTATTTATTCCCTATCACTTTGATATAGATGCAATACTCATTGGATCAAAGTATATGGAACTTAGAATATCTTTCTAAGATTGCAAACAAGACAATGTTGGTTAATGTTGCTTTATTTATCGAACCAATATTGTTTGAGATATTACAGTTGTTAGGAGTTAAAAATTGTATGATATATGAAATTGAATGCTAATGTCTGTTTGATAGATAATTGGTATTTAATTCATTGATATCTTAGTTTAATATTTAAAATAGGATGCAACATAATTATTGGTATCTAAAGTACTTGACAAGTATCAGTCAATGATATATTATTAATAATTTGTTGCAGATAATTGTGAAATTTGAAGTTCTAGTGAATTTATATGTTTTGTTATATCTAACTGATTCACTATAATTTGAAATCAGCAGCATAGTCATTCATATTAAGATTATTTATCAATAACCCATGTTGTTGATTATAATTTTAGAAAGATAGATTATGGAGCTTTTGACATGAATGAGAATTTCTTAGACTTTACCCTAAGTGATCAATGCTTTTACAAAAACTCATTCATATTGAAAGAAAAAATCTTTCTTTCTCTTCTTAATACTACTAGGTCATGAGTCTGTGTCTTTTTCATATTAAAAGATGTTAGGAATATGTGTATTAGTTTGATGATAAGTTAAGCAAAACACTTAAGTAGAAATCTAGTGTTTGTAGCCTCAATGGATAAGACCATCTTGGCTATCCATTGAAGGAGTAGCTTTATTTAGCAATAAGTTTAGGATTGTAGCACATTTCACTCTCTGGTTTCAAGATGTAATTCTTAGATGTTGTTAGGAAATAATCAGTCATGTTGACTACTAATGGATGTACAAATAGGAGGGCTAATTATAAATATTTCATGCCTTGTAATTTTGTATAAGTGAAGAAGTGTCAACGGATATTGAAGACCTTCAACGGATAAGAAACAAAGCTTCAACGGATGTCACTAATGCTTCAACGGATAATATCCATCAACGGATAAATGCTTCAACGGATAATATCCATCAACGGATAAATGCTTCAATGGATAATATCCATCAACGGATAAGTGCTTCAACGGATAAAGACTTAAACTTATAATGCATCAACGGATAAAGCTTCAACGGATAAAGCCTCAACGGATAAGGCATCAACGGATGAAAGCTTCAACGGATGCTTAGTTCATTAGCAGTTGATAGTGATAATTCACAAGCTGACAGAGGCACATGGGTTGACAGAGACATACTGGAATGTGGAAGCCTCTAGGAGGAATCAAGAAAATGCAGCATTTCCATTCTGATGCAAACAAGGAAGTATTCAAAGATTTACAGATTATCCTAGATTGCATTGGATAGAGAAATGAAGAAACATGTGAAGAATCTTTTCAATTGTATTTTACAGTTTGTCTTCACTTGTAAACTTGGTGATATATAAACCAAGTAGCAGCTAGTAATTAGACATGAATTTTCCTGAGCTGTTTAGAAATATCAAAAGAGAAAATCATCTAGTTTGTACTAGGAAGCAGCTGTGATTTAATTCTTTGAATCACAGATTTTCTGAAATAACACATCTCTGGTGGAACAACAAATCCACCAGAAAAGTTTATAAGTTCTTTGTGCTCATTATATTTGTGTTTGAATATATATCTGTCTGCATCAGCTTCAAGCAATTCATACACATTTGATCACTCAAACACTTAGCCTTAGAAACTGCTCAAAACTTGAAAAAGTTTTGAGATTTACATTCAACCCCCCTTCTGTAAATCTCATTGTTAGTCCACTGGGAATAACAAAAGACATGATTATTTATATTTTTATGCATGAAAACAGACTTGTGCACTTAAACAGTTTTAAGAGAAAAATCAAACTTCTTTCTACAATGGTGATTGCTTATTTCATTAAAAAAAAATTGAAATCACTATTGTACATCATTTCTCTCCAAGATTAAATGCATGATTTTCATTCATTATATATTCATGTGCATTCTATCTACTGTGCTATATGTTTGATAATGAATGTTCAGCCTCTAATGACCTTCTTTCATTGATAGTCATGAGCTTGAAAACCCACAACTTCTATCCCAGACTGTAAAGACAAACACAGAAACAGAACCATCCAACACTCTCTTACCACTAAAATGACATATGAATGAGCGTGAGGGAGAAAGTGCCTTAGTGCACCACATAAGGGAGGTTCTGAGGTCAACCCAGCAGCTCTGTCTCCTACAAAGATGAGTAGTGTTGAAACCGAGGAAACTGCAAGCCCTCATACATCTTCCTAAAAAGATGTAATGGCTGAAAAGGCACAAAAACATTTACTAGATTCATCCTCTGAACAGGGCGCGTCTATTGAAATTTACTTGTCATCCAGGGTATTTGATATAGTGTCACCACCTCAAACATAAACAATTCTTGATGCACAAGGATAGATTACACACACAAAGGAAAAGTTGACGGAAATAAGAGTTTTGACCATTTTAAGGTCATATTCGATTGTTCAAGGTTTTTTAATAGACCAATTGCCTTAACAGATGTTAGGGGAAGATACTGATCCAATAGCCATATGTCAGTGGTCAGAGTCTACCTCCCCAGGCTTAAATCCCCTAGATGCATCTATGGATAGTGGATCTGACATAGGTGCAGATCGGCAACTTGTTGACAATGATTCAAATTTACCTAATGAATCACAAGGAAATGTCTTAACAGACATTAGAAGGGAACTTTGATCTTTATGCTAAATTCTTTGGATCATTGTTTACCTTCCCAGAGTTCAAATCTGGAACCTCAAAAGGGAAACTAGCAACTTGTAGATTATGACTCAAATTCATCTAATGAGTCTAACAAGGATGGGGATTTGCGAACTCCCATTGCACCACCTGTGACCTCCTTAAGGATGGCTAAGGTGATTTTTCTTGCAGGTACAGCTGGATTTTGGAGCTATGAGAGGAGTGATACCCTTGTGAGAATGAGTGTAAACATGAGTGGAGAGAAGAGTGAAACACTTGTGAGGTACATGAAACAGAATCACACACTCACAATGAGGAAGAAAGAGAAACATCGTATCCCATTCCCTATCCCCAAACACTGGTTCTTGATACTTCGGGTCTCGAATCTATTTTTGATTGGAACCTAACTCATAGGGACCTACTGTTTATAGATTCGATTAGGATACTTCAGGACCTAACAAGTTCATGACTCAATGTTAGGAGCAATTGATGATATCAAACAGAAACTATCAGGCATCAACAGATGATGATTACAAGAATTAAAAGATGATGATCACAAGCATCAACAGATGTTGATATGCGACGGATAATGGTATCAATGTTATCAGATGATGAAATAAGTATTTGTCACATCAGTTGATCTTTGAAGAGGAAATAGAAACAGGAATTTCAAGTCGGTGGAGGACTTTATCTCAGAAGCAATAGTATATGTTTCCTTATTGTTAATAGAATATGATTCCTGATACATTGGTAGATGTGCTCTATAAAAGCATAGTTTAGGTTCATGCTATAAGCAATTGTGACATTGTTATATCTTTCGCATAACCTAGCAGCTCTCAAGGATATTTGTTCATCCTATCGAGAGAGTACTTGTGTAATAAGTTTTTATAAGATTGATATAAAAACTATTGATTCTGTTGAAGCTTTTTCTAGTTGATCATATTAACTGTATTCACCCCCCTCTACAGTTGTTAAGGGCCTAACAATTGGTATCAGAGCTTGCTGTTAACGTACAAATAGTTTAATATCTGAAGATTGATCAAGCATGTCAGACAAAGGAGAAGAAGAAACACAGAATCTTGATCCTTAGCCACAACCCCCAGCCACATCACAGATAAGCAGCAATATGAGGAGGTATGAAGCAATGAAGGTGCCCATCCTAAAAATACATGAATATCCAATCTGGAAAGTAAGGATGGCCATGTGTTTGGAAGAAACAGATCCCGAATACTTAAACAGGATCTATGATGGTCCTCATAAGCAAATGAAGGTATCTGTTTCGATTGCAGGAGAACCAGAGAAGATGATAGAAAGATATGAAGGATTACACTGCTGAAGATATCTCGTCTATCATGAAGGATGCAAAGGTTAGACATATCCTGCATAGTAGTCTTGATAGTGTTATGTCCAATAAAGTCATAGGATGTAAAACAACAAAAGAGATATGGGATGCTTTAGAAGTAAAGTGTCAAGGAATGACTGCTATCAAGAAAAATTGGAGGACAGTGCTTACTCAAGAATATGAGCACTATGACTCAAGGGACAATGAATCCCTAACTGAAATCTATGACATATTTCAGAAGTTGCTGAAGGACTTATCCCTTGTCGACAAAGTATATGATTTGGAGGATTCAAACATGAAGTTCCTACTTGCTCTCCCTGAAAAGTGGGACTATAAGGTCACATCAATAAGAGATAACTATGAACATGATGAAACTCCTCTAGATGAGATCTATGGAATTCTGAAAACTCATGAACTAGAGATGGAGCAAAGGAGCAAGAGGAAAGGATCAAAATCTAGACCAGTTGCACTCAAAGTTGAAGAAAAGCCAGAGGAGAAAGCTAAGAGGAAAAACTACTTAAAAGGGAAAGCCATGATTGCTAAGTCAGATACTGAATCATCAAATTCTGATGACGACTCAAATCATGATATTGAATCAGTTACTGATAGTGATCATGACAACAATAAAAATATGGATCAAATGGCTGCCCTACTGGTTAAAAGTTGCAAGAAGATGGTCTACATAAACTTCAGGAAAGGGAGAAGATTTTCAAGAAAATGTTCCAGTTCCACAAACTCTGAAAAGAGGAACAACATAAGTGATATTGATTGGAAGGAAGCTAGATCTGGAAAACCTGACAAGTCAAAAAAGAGATGTTACAACTGTGATGGACTTGGACACTTTGCAGTTGACTACAGAAAACCCAAAGCTGAAAAGAAACAAGCTTTGATCTCAAAGAAGAGAAACTGGGATGATTCAGACTCAGATGATGGGATCAATTATGCTCTCATGGCTAATGCTAATGTTGAGGCCAACAATGCTGAATTAAATGTACCTCATTCTACACTTGCATTTGATACTGATAATATTCATTAATTAAGATTATTTCTTAAGACTCTACATATTAGTTATAGGGATCAAACCTTAGAGAACAATAGTATCAAGAGTGAAAACTATGTGCTTAAGAAAATGAATGATTACCTAGAAACTGAGTTGCTTTCCATGCTAAAATTTCAAAAAAGAAAGAGATAATGCTGTTTATGTTAAAGAAAAATTGTTAGAAAAACATGCTTATCTGGAAAAGGAGTTAGCTAAAGAGAGAGAAGTCATTAAACTTTGGACTAACTCAGGAAAGACAACTCAGGAAATCTTAGAAAAGGATTATTGAGGATCAGGATTAGGATATTCAGTTAGATCTAATTATGATAACAAAAGTGGAGACGAAACTGAGAAAATAGAACCAATAAAAACTGATAGTCAGGTCAAATTGAACAAGGTTCAAATAAAGACCATTAAGTTTAATACTAATGCTAATTCTGTTAAGTCAATTCATGAGGAAGGTACTGCCTTAGCACCTAGATCAAACTTAATTACTGAAAAGAGTGAACGAGTTCTCACAAACTCGGTAAATATTGGTCCAATGACTCAAAAACAGCTTAAGCAAAAGCTAAAGGATTTACACATGAAAGACAAGAGGAGAAGGTCTAGGAAAAATAGGATTGGAAAGGTATGTGTTAATAAGAATGGAAACTATGTAACCCCGCCTAATGCACCTAGAAATACATGTTCAAACTGTGGTAGCACTAATCATCTTACTAATTCTTGCAGGAAGAATACAGAGATAAAAGTTGTTCCCTCTAAATCAGAGTTTAGGAGTAAAACAACTAGATATGAACCACATAATCCTTGTTTTCATTGTGGTAGTGTTTGGCACTCTATTTATACATGTAAACAGTCTCACAGTTTGTATTATGATTTTTGTAAACTGAAACCCTCTTTAGTTAAAGCAAAATCTGTTTCTGCATGTATAAATACTGATAGTAAGAATTAACATAAACTTTGATATGAAGTCTTCTGCTGCATATGTTAACAAACTTAAAAAGGACAAGGGATCCAAATAAGTCTGGGTCCTTAAAATCACTAACTAATTCAAATTACTGATTGTAGGGTGATAGGAGGAATGCTCTAGTCTTGGACAGTGGATGCTCAGGACATATGACTGTTTATAAATCCCTGCTATCAGAATTTGAGGAGAAGGCTGACCCAAGCATTTCTTATGGAGATGGCAACTTAGGAAAAATCTTGGGATATGGCAAAATCAAATATAGAAATGTCATCATTGAAAATGTAGCCCTGGTTGCAGAAATCAAGCATAATCTGATCAGTGTGAGTCAAATCTGTGACAGAGATTACCATGTCAATTTTTATAAGGAGCATTGTGAAATTGTCAGAAAGTCTGATGGCAAGATCACATTGACTGGTGTGAGACATGGTAGTTTTTATGAAGCCAGGGTCTCCACAAGAACTGATAACTCAGAAGTTTTTCTACTAAGTAGAACATTAGTGGAAGACAGCTAGAACTGGCATAAAAGACCTCCTCACCTCAATTTTAATAATATCAATGAACTTGTGAGGAAAGATCTTGTAAGAGGATTTCCCAATACAGTATTTACTCCTGATGGCTTATGTGATTCATTCCAGAAATCCAAGCAAAGAAAGACATCTTCCAAGAATAAAACTAAATCCTCAATTCTTGAACCATATCATCTACTTCATGTTGATCTCTTTGGTCCAGTAGCTGTTATGTCTATTGCCAAGAAGAGGTTTGTACTTGTGATTGTTGATGAATTTACAAGATACACATGTGTGTATTTTCTACACACCAAGGATGAGTCTCTATCCATTTTTATTGATCATGTGAGGGAGCTAGAAAAAGGATCAACATACAAAGTGAAGATCATCAGAAGTGATAATGGAACTGAATTCAAGAATAGCTCTATGGAAGAGTTCTGCAAACTCAAGGGGATAAGATAAGAGTTTTCTGCTTCTGGAACTCCACAACAAAATGGAGTTGTTGAAAGAAAGAATAGAACTCTGATAGAGCTGTAAGAACTATGCTTGAAGAAGTAAAATTGCCTACCTACTTCTGGGCAGAGGCTGTGCAAACTACTTGCTTTACACAAAATGTAACATTGATCAACAAGCATGGAAAGACACCATTTGAGATGGTGAAAGGGAAGAATCTAAATTTGAAATACTTTCATATATTTGGTTGTAAGTGTTTTGTTCTCAAAACTTATCCGGAGCAACATTTCAAGTTTCATCTGAAAGCTGATGAAGGAATATTTGTAGGATATATATTGACTACAAAAGCCTTCAGAGTTTATAATCTGAGAACAAGAACAATCATGGATTCTATACATGTATCTTTTGATGACAAGCAGATAACAGGATGACCATGATGAGTTGAGACTTGAAAATGAAATACCTTATGCTGAACTTTTAAATCTTGACTCTGATACAGTAAGTCCTAATATCACTCAAAGCTCTGAAGTTCCACAGAATAATGGAAATTCTTCTGACACTGAAGCATATGTTGAGGGGGAGCAACATGACCCGAATCCAGAGACTACTACAAGTGATTCAACTCAAGAAACATCAGTAGAAAGATCATCAGACTCATCTTCCTCAAACTATGTAGAGTAAAATGCTGATAACTATGGGAAAACTGATTCAGGGGGGAGCATCAAGAAACAACAGTGGTTACTCAAAGGAATAACAGAGAATCCATGGATCAAGGGGGAGGTTCTTCTTCTATAAGTCAACTCCCATCAACAAGAAAATGGTCTAAGTCACACACACCTGACTTGATCATTGTAAACCCTAACAGTGGTGTAAGAACAAGAAAAGCCACTCAGAATGAATGTCTCTACCATTCTTTTCTATCTCAAACTGAACCTAAAAAGGTTGAAGAAGCTCTACAAGATGCTGACTGGGTCACAGTAATGCAAGAAGAGCTCAATGAATTTGAAAGGAACAAAGTCTGGACTCTTATGCCAAGACCAAAGAATAAATCTGTAGTTGGCACAAAGTGGGTGGTCAGAAACAATATTGACTGTAAGGGCATTGTTACAAGGAACAAAGCAAGACTGGTTGTAAAGGGTTACTTACAACAAGAAGGCATTGATTCTTATGAGAGATTTGCTCCAATTGCAAGGCTAGAGGCAATAAGGATCTTTCTTGCCTATGTTGCTCACAAGAAGTTTAAGGTGTTCCAAATGGATGTGAAAATTGCATTCCTAAATGGAGAACTCGAAGAGGAAGTTTATGTTGAACAACCTCCAGGGTTCATTGATCCAAAGTATCCAGATCATGTCTACTTACTGGATAAAGCACTCTATGGATTGAAGCAAGCTCCAAGGGCCTGGTATGAAACACTTGCTCTATTTATTCTAGAGAGTGGTTTCACAAGAGGTATAACTGATAAAACTCTCTTTTATAAATACCATGGTAAGGACTTGTTATTAGTATATATATATGTTGATGATATCATTTTTGGATCTACTAATGATAAACTCTGTGAGAGATTTACAAAGCTAATGTAGTCCAGGTATCAAATGAGTATGATGGGAGAATTGAGTCACTTTCTGGGGTTACAAGTCAAACAGACTAATGAAGGAATCTTCATAAATCAACCCAAATACACCAGGAACTTACTCAAAAGATTTGGAATGCAAGACTGCTCAACTGCATCAACTCCTATGGCCACTACAACCAAGTTAGATTTAAATACTGGTTCTTCAGTAGATATAATTAACTACAAAGGTATGATTGGCTCGCTCCTATATCTGACTGCTAGTAGACCTGATATCATGTATGCTACCTGTCTCTGTGCAAGGTTCCAAGCTGACCCTAGAGAACCTCATCTATTAGCTGTAAAGAGAATCTTTAAGTATCTCAAAGGCACTATGAATCTGGGATTATGGTATCCTAGAGATTCATACTTTAAGCTAATTGGATATTCAGATGCTGATTTTGTAGGATGCAAAATAGACAGGAAAAGTACTTTTGAAAGCTGCCAATTTCTTGGAGGCAAATTGGTTTCTTGGTATAGCAAGAAACAAATGTCAATTTCCATTTCAACTGAAGAAGCATAATACATTGCTGCAGGAAGCTGTTGTGCTCATATTCTATGGATGAAGAATCAGTTATTGGATTATGGGTTAGACTATTCTTCTATTCATATATATTGTGATAATCAAAGTGCTATTGCAATGACAGGAAATCCAGTGCAGCTTTCTATGACTAAGCACATCAGAATCAGATACTATTTCATAAGGGAACATGTGGAAGCTGGTACAGTTGAATTGATCTTTATTCCAACAGATCAGCAAGTAGTAGATATATTCACCAAGCCTCTGTGTGAAGTCACATTCACAAGATTGGTGAATGAATTGGGAATGATTTCAGGGCAGTTCTCAAACTCTGATAATTAAGTTTGCTGATATTTATTGAAGCATGGTATCTTATTATTTGTCAGTACTTGTTAAATACCGATTCTTATGATAAATACTTAATTACATGATAACATGCAAACTGTGCTAAATGTTCTTATGTGAAAATTGCATGTTGAACTATTAATTTACTGATAAACTCTATTTTTAGTTAAACTTATTTTGACTAATAGTTTATATCAGTAGTTGGTAAATCCTGATACTAGTAATTAAAATACTAATAATGGTTAAACCATGATTGACTGTTATAATTCATTGATTATTTTGAATTTATTTGAAATAATTTGTAAACAGTATTTTTACTTAATCAGTGTGTGAGTGGAATATCATTTAATTGCTTAAATGGGTTAGCTACTGATGCAAGTATCCATTGATACTTGAGTATTTACATTGGGAATAGGAATATGAAGAGAGAGATTACTTTTTGCTTGCGTAGATACATGTAATCGTGTATGCTTATTATGTCTAATTATTGCATGGTCAATCAAAGAGTCTCTTCAGTTTCTACTTTCTTTTCTATAAATACAACCCTTCACTCTCAAAGCTTCTCATTACCTTTTTCACTCACAAATTTCCTAAATACTCAATTTCTTCATTGCAAACTGATGGCCCTCTATTCTCTGTCTTATGGAGGCTACCAACCAGTAGCAAATCCTGAGTACGAGAAATTGTATTTCGACATTGGTTGACTCAGGGCAGTCTTTCACGGACAAGACTATCATGTGTCTGAGATTCCTGGGAAGAGGCTGTCAACACTGCATGTTATACACATAACATATATCTCATTAACAAGGCACATGGCAAGTCACTCTACTCAATCATGTCCAAGAGAAAGCCTACTATAAAGCATCTTTAAGTGTTTGGAATCAAGTGTTACATTTTGAAAGACAATTCTGAATATGTGGGAAAATTTGACTCAAAGGTGTTTGAAGCATTTTTTCTGGGATATTCACTGGAAAGAACAACCTACAAAGTCTATGTGATTGATCAAAAGAAGATCATGGAAAGCACATATGTGACCTTTGATGTAGACAAGTGTACAGGCTTGGAATGCCTTGATGACAATGAAGTTGAAGCCCTTGCATTTGAAAACCTCAACGTTGATAGTGATTCTGATGAAGAAGATGTAGGTATTGCATAACAAATGATGAATGAAGAGTCTACCGAACAGGAAAATCGTGAGAATGGAAGCTCATCTTAAACACCTGGAGTTGATGGCACAAACTCAGGGGGAGAAAGAGAAGAAAGATCTACCAGTCACACCAATAATGAAGAAAATGATGAAGGCACAAGTTAACATACTCACACAAGAAAGTGGGATAGAAGTCACTCCAGAAAAGCAATTATTGGTGATCCTACTGCTGGTGTGAGGACTAGAAGTGCAACTGCTAATGAGTGCCTACATGCATGTTTTCTGTCCCAGGTAGAGCCTAAGAAAATTGATGAAGCTCTATTGGATCCTGACTGGATATCTGCCATGCAGGAAGAGCTGAATCAGTTTAAAAGAAGCAAAGTCTGGAAGTTAGTTCCTGCACCAAAGAATATGAGTATTATTGGAACAAAATGGGTGTTCAGGAACAAAATGGATGAAAATGGTATAGTTACCAGAAACAAAGCAAGGTTGGTTGCTAAAGGCTACTCACAAGAAGAAGGAATTGATTATGATGAAACTTTTGCTCCTGTTACAAGACTTGAAGCTATAAGAATTTTTCTAGCGTTTGTTGCACATTCAAATTTCAAAGTGTATCAAATGGATATTAAAAGTGCCTTTCTGAATGGTGAGTTAAAAGAAGAAGTTTATGTGCAACAGCCTCCTGGCTTTGAGGATCCAAAATTTCCTAACTTTGTGTATAAGTTACTCAAGGCTCTATATGGACTAAAGCAGGAACCTAGAGCTTGGTATGACACACTGTCAGATTTCTTACTGAAGCATGGTATTACTCGAGGAACCATAGACAAGACTCTATTCTACAAGAAACATGGTGAAGATATGATCCTAGTTCAGATCTATGTGGATGATATCATCTTTGGTTCTACTAATGAGATGTTGTGCCAAAGATTCTCCAAGCTTATGCAGAGTGGATATGAAATGAGTATGATGAGGGAACTGAGTTACTTCCTTGGACTTCAAGTCATCCTAAGAAGTGATGGTATCTTCATTAGTCAAACTAAATATGTCAAGGATCTTTTGAAAAAGTTTAGAATGGTTGATTGTTCACCTGCATCTACACCTATGTCTATTGCAACAAAGTTGGATGATGATAAAAAGGGCAAGAGTGTTGATATCTCAAGCTACAGAGGGATGATTGGATCATTGCTTTACTTAACAGCAAGTAGACCAGACATCATGTTTGCAACATATCTATGTGCAAGATTTCAAGCCAATCCAAAACAATCACATTTGATGGCTGTAAAGAGGATTTTCAGATATTTGAAGGGAACTCCAAACTTGGGATTATGGTATCCCAAGTGAACTAGTTTTGAAGCTGTTGGATAACATATGCAGATTTTGCTGGATGCAGGGTTGATAGAAAGAGTACCAATGGAAGCTGTCAATTTCTTGGACAAAGACTTGTATCTTGGTACAACAAGAAATAGCAATATGTATCAACTTCTATAGGTGAAGCTGAATACATAGCTGCAGGGAGTTGTTGTGCTCAAGTGCTTTGGATTAGAAATCAGCTAATGGATTATAGCCTAGTGTTACAAAAAATTCCTATCATGTGTGACAATACTAGTGCTATATCTATAGTAGCTAATCCAGTAAATCATTCTAGGATAAAGCACATTGATGTGAGGTATCATTTCATTAGAGAACATGCTAATAATGGTACCATTGAGCTCATTTTTGTACCAACAGAAAATTAACTAGCTGACATTTTTACTAAACCTTTGGATGAAGCAACTTTCACTAGACTTGTAGGTGAAATTGGAATGCTCAATTCTTCATCCTAAGGCAAGAACTCAACTAATATTTTGCAGCAGATTAATCTCCGGTAAATCAAAGTTAATTTTATTAAATTGGAAATTAACTGAAATATGAATTATAAATATTTCAGAAATCTCTACATATTTGTTTTTCAAATTCAATTAACTTGGAATTTTTTAAATTTTGAGTAAACTGCTTAGTAGTTAATTTACATCATTTATATGTAAAATTAACACAAGCAGAATTACAATAACCAAAAGTATCTAGCGAACTGAGTTCTCGATAAGTATAAATTGACTTCTTGACAAGTCATTTTAGGACTTCTCGAGTGAGTCAATCAGTCAACTCACTGACTTCTCAAGTGACTTCTCGATAGGTTTAAAATGACTTATCGACAAGTCCTTGTAGAGTTCTCTAATAATGTTCATTCACAGAGTTCTCTAAAAGTACAATTCTTGACTTATCAATAACTCAGAACTGAAATAATTTAAACTGATAAATTATTTTGGTAAATTATTTTTGGAAAATTTGTTCTAATTTTATTTCAAATTTATTCAAATAAAAGTTATAATTAATTCAGTCCACTTTTTGGAAAAACTGGGCATTTATTTGAAATTTCGATAAGTCAAGTTTGAGTTCTCTATAAGAGTAATTTAAAATGACTTCTCGACATGTACTTCATGTCTTTAAATGACTTCTCGATAGACAACTCCAAATGTCTATTTTTGAGTTCTCGACAAGTGATCTACTTTCACTATAAATACCCAGACTTCTCGATTAATTTGAACTTGGAATTTTTCAAAATTCTAAGTAAACTGAATATTTATTACTTCATATCCTCAGTATATGAACTTAATAAATAACCGATCAAAAGAAGCAAAAAGTATTAAAAACTGAACAAATTTAATTCATAAATTTTGTTCAGAAAAATACTTTTGACATACTTTTTCTCTAATTTCTCTGACTTATTGACACATTCATATGCTTATATGATTTCTTGTTTATGTGGAAATAGGTTAGTCTAATGTTAGTAGACTAGTACATTATTTATGTTGTTTTGCGTATGCTGATAGTGGTTAATTTATTTGACTGAATGCTGATAGGAGGAGTTACTTTTTGTTTATGGAGTACGTGCTTATTTGCTTGGGGAATAGTCACTCTCTAAATTAAACTAATATTCTTGAGTACTTGCATGGGGAATAGTAACTAGTCATTTCTAACTGTCAAATATGCGTATGTGTTTATTATTCGTATTATCCGAGCAACTCAAGGGTCTATTGGTTTCTATATTTACTTCCTCTATAAATTAAAAATGCCTCCCTCTTTATCATTCTTCACCACACTCTTTCTAACAAACTATTTTAGCCTCAAAACTCACCTATTGTTCTTTTCGCTCCAATGGCTGCCCCCGTTTTTCACACACTCAACCACGGTGTTTATCTTCCAGCTCGATACTTGACTGACAATAAAGTCTATTACGACCCTTTTGGACTTCAAATTCGCATCAAGGGGTTCGTATGCAGCCCTTTTGATCTTCCACAAGAGATCTTTGATGAACTCTCATGGGATGATCAACTTGGTATTCTTTTCTTTGAGATGGGAGTCTTACTCGAGCAGGAGAGACGAGCCAGGGTGGCTGAGCAGCAACGACTTGCTGCTCTGGATCTGTAGGAGAGAATCATTTCTCTTGCAAACTCCATATCCAGAGCGCAGGGCAAGGAAGTTGGAGGCAGAGAAGAAGAATCCCGAACTAGAGTAGTTAGGATTATGATTTACTTGTTAAATCTATGTCTTAATGTACTATGTTTCCATTTTTAATGAAAGTTTTGATTCATGTCTTGCAATCTCTTGTTTGTATAATAATTACTATGTGCTTATATCTGTATTGAATCTTGTCTTCTCTGCAATAATGCTTGCAACTAAAATATCTTACAATGTATTTGTCTAATGAATTTCCAAAAAGATACATTTGTTCAATGCATTACAGGTCTAATACAAAACATCAACAGGGAATTCAAATAATCAATTCACAGGTATTTGTGCTAAAACTCCAGCTAAAACATTTCAAAACCAAAATGCAGTTTACCCAGGCATAGCAACATAAACACAAACTCAAACACAATCCCACTCAGGTAACTCTCAAAAGGAACCTATTTTATAAAAGGACATAATCACCAAAATGTTCTTCAGTTGGTTTGTTGTTTGAGAAAAAGGAACTGGTATCACAAACATGGAAACTTATCAGTTTTTCATGAATATCACTAATGCACCTTCATGTGCAAAACAGTCCTCACAGACTGAAAGGTTTGAGGGTAGTACTCCTGAGGGGGAGCTATCTAAAACCTATCCAATTCAATTGGAGGTTCCTTATGAAGGAACAACTCCCCTCATAACTCTAGCAGAAGCTGCCTTAGCAGTCAACGCTAGAAGAACAATTGCCTATGACAATGTCATGAGAAAGGAAAGCATAGCACATTCAAGTGCCAGTATATTTCAAGACATTCAAGGGTTTGAGGCTGGTGCACATGACAGTAACCCAGTCAAATCCCCTCCAATTCAATTGGAGGTTCCCACTATAAGTGGAGACAACACACTGTCAAAACCACAGAGCAATCTGTGAATCAAACTGTGATTCTAGTCACAGATGTTTATGAACTCACTCCTCTGATGAAATGAGTATGATTAGACTTGTTTGGATTACCCCTAATCATATGATCACAGAAAACTCTTATTAGCCACCTCTTATTTCTGTAAGTCAAACTCAACTGAGCCTTTCATATGAGAATGAGAGAAAAGATTGAGAGAAAAACATAAAATAAGAGAGGCAGGATCCTTCCTGGCAAAAGGAGAGGTATAATGAGTGTATGGATTTAACAATTCTTGTGAGGTTACTCTGGCTCTTAAAAGTCATGAGGATAGTGCAGTGAGAAGTAGTGAGACTACTTATTCAAAAGAACAGAGAGCTTAGGATTTTCCTATTCTAATCTACTTGGTAAACTCATCACTACAGACTTCACTAAAACCTGAAGCTACTGATAGTGTTCTACATGAACATTGATAAAATCTTGAACAATGTTTATCTAGCTGGATCTTTCTTCATGAAGATAATGTCAAAAAGGGGGAAAATATATCTAAATGCCAAAACAGCTAATGGATGTTGCCCGATAATAATATTCTTTTCTTGATAGGGGAGAAGGAAGAATAAATCTAAATGCAACTCACAAAAGAAGATCAGATAGGAAAATTAGGTTCTTGGGTTCTACATTTAGATAAAGTTTTGACATCATCAATTAGAAGTTGGCATAATTTTATAATGAACAAGTTAGGGGAGATTATAATATATAATAGATGATATCAAAGATTACTAGAGCTAACAATATCATTAGCATATATGATCTGAGTGGAAGATTAAGAATAGTTATTTTCAGTAATCAGTTAAGCTTGGGGCCAACCCTAAGTTGTATTGTTATCTAAATTTGCATTATGTACTTATAACACTTAAAGTCTGTAAAAATGCAAAGGAGTAGACTGGAGTCTTTTTTCTAAAATAGTATCAAGCTTAAGGATTCTATCTGGAAGAAGATCAAGAAGATCATGCCTCAAAAAAATTTTGAAGAAGCTTGGAGTTGAATAAATCTGTTTGGAGAAAAATGTTCTAAGTCAAGATCTCTACAAGTCACAAATTTAATGTTATAGAGTAGTCATTCGAGAACTCCAGAATGACTTATCGAGAAGTCATTCAAACTCTAGAAAGTACCGACGGATAAGCAATATCTACTCGACGGATGAGCTATATATCCACTCGATGGATGAATAACATCTACTCGACGGATAAGCTATACATCTACTCGATGGATGAGCAATATCTACTCAACGGATAAGCAATATCCACGGGGAGTAGAGAAGTCAGGAAAGCTACTCGAGAACTCAAAAAGATATCGACAAGTCATTCCTTCACTAGAGAACTCAGAGTTATCAACAAGTCAATATCCATTCAAGAACTCAGAGATATTTACAAGTCAAGTGAAGTTATGAAGACTAGAGATCTCGATGAGCTGAAGACCTCTACAAGCCAAACTCATTATGGAGTACTAGAGATCTCGATAAGCCTTTATACTTATCGAGATATCAAGTGTTCAAATGAATCAAACTGGAGATCTCGAAGTACAGTCTCAAAGAACAGAATTGCAGATCAGTTTAATATCCAAGATAAACAATTAATAAACAATTCAATAGTTGGATTGACAAGTCTACAAAAAGCACCTTGAAGAGTGTGCAAGATCAATGTCAAAGATTAACTGACAGAGGAAGATTAAAGTAAACACGGGATGCTAAAGATATGCTAAGCCATAAATGGAAGATTTTCTTTTCTATAAATAGAAATGACAAGTGACAGTTTAGAAAAGCTAATAGCATGTTTATTATATACTGTGTAAACCAACAGTTAACTGAGCTATAAAGTTAACACTGGTCCTCTAGTTAGAAGTATCAATTTAGATCAAAATTCTTGTAACACTCTCGAGAAGAAGCTGGGCTCTTTAACTTCGAAGAGCTTAGAAATTTTGTAGCAAAGCATCTTAATTTTTAATACAAAAATTAAGTGAGTTTTGAAGATCCGTGTTCTTTATTTTGTGCAAGTTTAATTTCTGCATGAACACTTTTCTATACAAGATTTAATTTACTTTGTTCAACCGTTATCTTTCAAGAAAAGCCTAAAATCAGAAAAACACAAAAAATTCACCCCCCTCTATGTATAATTCATTACCTAACACATGAGTTCTCCCCTATCATTACCATCATCTCCAAAGAAATCTGCAGACTCACCAGTACCATAGTCAACATCATCACCAGCTTTAGGTGGCATGGCTGTGATGGCATCTTTAGCTCTTTGCATTGATTGATTGTTATGCACCAAGTTCAGCATCTTCTCTGTATTTTCATTGCCCTGTCCAGCCAAAAGTTGATATGCTGGAACAGGATGAGTAAATGCCTCAGCATCCAAAGAGATAGAATCTATGTCAGCTGGATCATGCTGAGATAGTCTCTCTTTTTCGGCATCATTGGCATTCATTGACTCACTAACAATGATGCCCAACCTTATTTCTCCTGTACCTGTATTTCTCTCATGATCTCTCTGTTCTGGCATCAAGGGATCTTGGCTTCCCACCCTCACACCCTCACCTTCACCATCTAAGGTGGGACTACTACTAGGTCATCTGCACTTGTGATAATTGTTAGGATTTGAAGTTGTGCAGAGAGAACTGATGGATGAGGAACATCCATCGGGATAGTAGTTTGGCTAGCTGACGGATGACTGCTGTTAGGCACATCCGTCGAGATATAATTACTACTTGACGGATGAATAATATCCACCGGGATAGAAGAAATGAATGAGTTTGGAGTGGATACTATTGTAGACTCTATGCAGATTGACGAAAATTTGGGCACAGATGTCTCAATAGACTCAGAAAGAATTGGCAAGTGAACCAACAAATCATCTAAAAGATGATGCTCACTTGCTTGGATTTTTGGCTTCTCCAAGAGAGTTAAAGATGGATAATTTGGAAGTGATGTATGAATCATGTCTACATCCAGTGAGTGTGTGGGTGAATTTGGTATTTCAGGTGCTTCAATGATTAATGATTTTGACTGTGACTCCACATTTATTGGAGCCACATCAAGCTGACTTTGAGATGGTGCAGTGACTGAGTCTTTAGCTCCAGTTTGCACTGTGTGTGTTCCCTGTGCATCCCCAAGGGTCTTAGATCTTTTCTTTCTGGTATAAGTCTGTGGTGAACTTGTGTCCCTAACCCTCTTGGCCCGTGCTCCTGGTTGGGAGCTTGTTTCAATACTAACATCCTTTTGGGAGGATGAAACTAGAATTGAGCTGATTTCCTTATTAACAACCACAGTTTGTTGGGAAACTGTGGTGTGGCTAGGCTTGGGTACAGTAATCTCACCAGCCTTATCCTTAGGGTTTCTTTAATTTTCACCCTGTCCCTCACTTATCTCACTCTCCTTCACACTCCCCTCTTTGTGTTTGGTAGTTTTTGCAACTGGTTTCTTTTGAAAGAAACCAGAGGGGGCTTTCTTAGCTTTAGATTTTGAAATTGTTGATCTTGTAGCTTGGGTAGGCATCTGTTGGGTCATTGACACAGATGCCATAGCTACACTTGAAGGCAAAGAAATTTGTGAGGTTTGAAGAGTGGAGAGAGTGGTGCTTACCTCACTTACCTGAAGGCCCTCCATGATTGGAAAGTAGTAAAGGGGAACCTCTTTGTGGTGATTTTCTCTGTTGAGATCTGCAATGATTCTCCTTTCTTGAACCCAACAATTCAGTTTGTTGGTTGGGTTCTCAACAACAATGTTCTCAATAAGATGGTTAGCAAGCATCATAAAGAATCTAACATAATAGACACTTTTACCTCTCTTATTAAGTTCCCCAAACTTATAACCTAACTCAAACATGATCAAGTCACTGAAGTTAAAGTACTTATCAGTAACTAGCATATAAAGCATGGAAATGTTAACATAATCAAAATTACTCACTTTACCAGAAAATATCTTAGTTACCACATCACACAGATAGCTCCATTCCTTTCTAAGACCTAGCCTCCTAATCTCACTTAGCTTAGAGGTAGAAAGTGCATAGCCCATAGAATTTAACATGGTAACTAAATTATCATCAGTATGTGGAACAATAGTAGTGCTATCTGGAATTTTAAAGCATGCTTTGATAAAGTTATGGTCTTCTCAGAAGATTGGTACACAGTAGTTGCCCATATCTCATCCACAACTTCACAGTAGATTGTGGGTGATTCCATCATAACATAACTGAGTTTACAGCTTTTCACAAAGTCCATCATCTTGTCTCCAGATTGTGGAATCTCCTTATTCACAATAGCTACGAAGTTGTTCTTTTCATAGATGAATCCAGACTAGGACATGATTTTGACTACTGGTGCCATTGTTAGAGTATGGAAATTTGCAGAGAGAGTATTTGCTTTTGAGAAAAAAGAAGTTAGAGTAATTGATTTGAGAATGATAAAAGAATAGAATAAAAATCAATTCTGCTTTTATACTATCTTAGAAATAAACTGTCAAAAATAATAAAGTGAAATAAAGTAACCAATCAAAATAGCCCAAAATAGCCGTTTAAAAAAAATAAACTGTCAAAATTCTGTCAACTATCCGTCGTGTTATACTTACAAACTGTAAGTATACCCGATGGATAATGTTCAGAGTTTTAGCGACTAAGATTTGAGACAATTCGATGGATGAGAGTAAAACAATTATTCGTCGGGTTATAAAATAAACCTGAAAAGTAATTGATTTTATTAACAAATAATATTCCAGTGGATGATCAAACTTGATGGATAATGAGCATCTGTCGGGATATAAATTTTGACTTAGCCAAAATTTCATCCACAGTAGAAAAATCAATTAAGTTTCTGGTTGCATTATAACTTGCAAAAATATCTGAAATGATTCAAGAATAATTAAGCATACCTAACTCACTTACCAACCTTGAAAAGGTGGATTCATCAAGTGGCTTTGTAAAGATATCTGCAAGCTGCTTTTCACTTGGAACAAAATGAAGTTCCACAGTACCATTCATCACATGTTCCCTAATGAAGTGGTACTTGATGTCCATGTGCTTTGTTCTTGAATGATGTACTGGATTTTCAGTGATGGCAATTGCACTTGTGTTATCACAGAAAATGGGAATTATGTCCACTTGTAGACCATAGTCCAACAATTGATTTTTCATCCAAAAAATCTGTACACAGCAACTACCAACAGCAATATATTCAGCTTCAGTTGTAGAAGTGGAAACTGAATTTTACTTTTTACTGAACCAGGACACAAGCTTGTTCCCTAGAAATTGATAGGTTAATGTTGTATTATTCTGTCTATATTACAACCTGCATAATCTGCATCTGAATAACCAGTTAGATCAAAACCAGAATCTTTAGGGTACCAAATGCCAAGTTTTGGAGTTCCCTTGAGATATCTGAAAATTCTCTTTGTAGCTACTAAGGGGATTCTCTAGGATCAGCCTGAAATCTAGCATAAAGACAACTAGCAAACATTATATCTGGCCTACTAGCTGTTAAATACATAAGTGACCCAACCATGCCCTTATAGCTTGAAATATCCACGGACTTTTCAGTAGTGTTTAACTCAAGTTTAGTTGAAGTGGCCATGAGAGTTTTTGCAGATGTGCAATCCATTAGATCAAACTTCTTTAAAAGTTCATGAATATATTTAGTTTGACTAATGAATATTCCATCATGCTCATTTCGTACCTACTTTGCATCAGTTTGGCAAACTTTTTGCAAAGTTTTTCATCTGTAGAGCTAAATATAAAATTATTTACATAAATTTGAACAAGTATACTAGAGCCATTAACATTTCTAAAGAATAAAGTTTTATCAACGGTACCTCTTGTGAAGTGATTTTCCAAAAGAAACTTCGATAAAGTGTCATACCAGGCTCTAGGTGCTTGCTTCAGTCCATAAAGTGTTTTCAAGAGATAGTAGACATATTCTGGAAAATTTGAATCTTCAAAACTAGGAGGTTGACTAACATAGGCTTCCTCCTCCAAATCTCCATTCAGAAAGGCACTTTTGACATCCATTTGATAGACCTTGAAATTGGTATGGGCTGCATAGGCTAAGAAAATTCTGATGGCTTCAAGTCTTGCAACAGGAGCAAAAGTTTCATCAAAATCTATTCCTTCTTATTGACAGTAGCCCTTAGCAACCAATCTAGCTTTGTTCCTGACCATAATGCCATTTCCATCCATCTTGTTTCTGAATACCCACTTTGTATCAATTGGATTCTTTCCTTTAGGTTTGGGTACCAGCTTTCATACCTTATTCCTTTCAAATTGGTTTAGCTACTCCTGCATAGCTAAAATCCAATCAGGATCCAACAAAGCTTCTTCTACCTTCTTTGGTTCTTCCTTAGATAGGAAGCTGCTATATAGACATTCTTCTTGAGTTGCTCTCCTTGTTTGAACTCTATAAGATGCATCACCAATGATGAGCTCAAAAGGGTGATCTTTAGTCCATTTTCTTTGTTGAGGTAGATTAGTTCTAGATGAAGAGGCCTCATTGTTGTCTTGATGTGTGACTGAGTTTTGATTATTAGAAACTCCCCCTGAGTTTGTGAATCTTTGATTTGAGAAAGGGGTACTTTCTGTAGGTGATCTGTTTTGACTCTCAGCTTCTCTCATTGTTTTGAAAGATGATGCACTTTGTATCTCGACAGATGAAGCTAATTGTCTCCCAACGGATAAGGCGGATTGTCTCCCGACCGATGAAGCATTTTGTAACTCGACAGATATTGAATTATGTGCTTCATTAGTTGTAGATTTTTCTGCATTATCCTTAGTCACTATTTCTTGATCACTTTTATCATCACTGTCATCACTAACCATCTCCACATTATCAAACTTAAGGCTTTCATGGAAATCTCCATCTTGCAGTCCTTCAATCTTTTTATCATCAAACACAACATGTACTGATTCCATAACAATGTTGGTTCTTAGAATGTAGACTCTATATGCCTTTCTCACAGCATATCCAACAAAGATTCCCTCATCTGCTTTAGCATCAAACTTTCCATGTTGATCAGTTTGATTCCTTAAGATGTAACATTTGCAGCCAAAGACATGAAGAAAATTTAGAGTTGGCTTCCTATTCTTAAACAATTGGTAGGGTGTCATGCACTTTGTTTGATTTACCAAAGAGATATTTTGAGTGTAGCAGGCAGTATTTACAGCTTCAGCCCAAAAGTATGTTGGTAACTTTGATTCTTCAAGCATTGTCCTTGCAGCTTCAATAAGAGATCCGTTCTTTCTTTCCACTACTCCATTTTGGTGTGGAGTTATTGCTACATAAAACTCATCATTCTCTTCACAAAATGATCTCATCACAGAATTCTTGAACTCAGTTCCATTGTCACTCCTGATTCTTCTTACTTTAAAATCAGGATGATTGTTGACTTGCCTTATGTAATTGATGATGATTTCACTAGCTTCATCTTTGGGCTTCTGGAAATATGTCCTAGAGAACTTTGAGAAATCATCCACAATTACTAATCAAAATCTTTTTCTTGAGATGGACAACACATTGACTGGTCCAAACAAATCCATGTGTAACAATTGCAAAGGTTCTTCAATTATTGAATCAAGCTTCTTTCTAAATGATGCTTTGCTCTACTTTCCTTTCTAGCAGGCATCACACAGTCCATCCTTAGTAAACTCCACTTGAGGAATACCTCTAACCAGTTCTTTCTTGACAAGTTCATTCATGGTCTTGAAGTTTAGATGGGACAACTTCTTGTGCCAAAGCCAACTTTCATCTTGACTTGCTTACTGAGAAGACAAGTGACTGATTCTGCATTTGATGAGTTGAAGTCAGCTAAGTACAGATTTCCTTTTCTCACTCCAGTGAGAACCACTTTGTTGCTCTTTTTGTTTGTCACAACACAGGCTTCTGAATTGAAAGTAACTGAGTTGCCCTTATCACAAAGTTGGCTGATACTCAACAAATTATGCTTGAGACCATCCACTAGGGCAACTTCTTCAATGATGACATTATCTTTTGAAATCAAGCCATATCCCATAGTATAACCTTTGTTGTCATCTCCAAAAGTAATACTTGGGCCAGCTTTTTCCTTGAACTCAGTGAGCAGGGTAGAATCTCCAGTCATGTGCCTTGAGCAACCACTATCTAGATACCAAAGATTCTTTATGTTTCCCTGCACACATCAAAATCAAATCAAGTTGATTTTGGTATCCAAGTTTCCTTGGGTCCTGCCTTGTTAGCTTTATTCTTTGGTTTCTTAGGTTTGATCTCATTTGACTTGGGAATTTCTGATTCATCCTTAGTCATCTGAGTTGGACCTTTGAAACCAGTAATTAAAACAAAATTATCATGCACATTTTGATTAATAGGAAAAGGCATGTTATTTGCAAATATGTTATTCTAGTAATGCATGCTAAATGGAATTGAGGAATACTAAATGCAGCATAATAAGGATTAGGTGCAAATGGCATATTAGCAAATTGTGCATTCATATTCTGAGTAGTCTTAGCATTCATAGGCATGGTAGGCATGGCAGTCATGTTGGGAAAAGAATAGGGTGCAGACATAGGAGTAGGCATGGCAAGTTTGCAATTAACAGACAAATGATTGACACTGCAATACTTAACACAGATTTTTCTTGGTGCATATTTATTAGGTGTGTAGTTGTTATGTTTGTTAATTCCTACTTTCCCATTTCTGTTGTTTTTCTTTTTAACTTCTGTTTTAACCTCAATCTTTTCTAATCTGTCATTCAATTGTTTGATAGACAGATGACCAACATTAACTTTCTTTTCCTTCCTGACTTGACTTGATTCTTCTGGAATAAAGTTCTTAGAAACTGATCCATATTTCTCATTCAACTTAGCTATCTTAGCTTTGCTAACTGGTTTACTCACAGCCGACGGATGTGGCTTCTTGTCACTCGATAGATAATCTTTTTTTGATTATCCGACGGATGATTTTCATCATCCATCGAGTCCACATCTGTAAGCAATCCTTCAACCAAATTGGAATCAAGATTCTCTTTACTCTTCTTCCAGGCTGCATCACAAAAGGACTCAATACCTTGAACTTTAGTGATTCGAGCATGGACATCTCTGGATGATTTCCATTCCTTAATCACTTTATGTTCTCGTTCAAGCTGCTTCTTTAAAATCTCTTCTTTATTCAAGGACTCAGTTAATTCATCCTTAGCAATCTTACACTCAATTCTCAATTTCTCAAATTCAATAAACTGAGACTCTGGTACATTATTCCTCTCACTTATAAAAAATTATTTTCTTTAATTTTAGCATTTCCCTTAGTGAGGGAATTAAGTGTAACACGCAGGTGATATAATTCTGTGGACATGTCATTTATTGCATCATTACACTCAGCTTTAGATAAATGTGCTAGGTTAGTGGTGATTACCTAATTGCTTGAAGAACTTGTTTCTGTTTCATCAGATTTGGCCATTAGGGCTAGATTGACATAGCTTGTTTCTTCATCTTCATCCAATCCATGTACAGCCCAATCATTCTCCTGTGTGATGAAAGCCCTTTCCTTTTGTTTGAGCAACTCAAAGTATTTCTGTTTATAATCAACATGCTCAAACTTCTTTTTGCTGGAATCAGACTTTCTACATTCACTGGCAAAATGACCAGCCAAACCACATTTGGAACACTTGAATTTTGACTTATCAACCATGTTTCTGTTTTACTTAGCTGCTCCAAAATTCTTCTTGAATTTGAGCTTGAAAAATCTTCTGGATAAGAATGCTAGATGTTTATCAATATCATCCATGTCATCTTGGCTCAAGTGATCTTCATTTCCAGCTACCAGCCCTTTACCCTTGCTTTTACAGACCTTTGATGTAGACTCAACAGCTTCTACCTTCATCTCCTTTTCTTTTTCTAACTTAGCAACCAGTGCTATGGACTTTCCATTCTTCCTACCTTTCTCCAACCTCTCATCTTGCTCTATTTCAAGCTCATAGGTTTTCAAGATGCCATACAGTCTCTCCAAGGTGAACTCCTTGTAATCTTGTGAGTTTCTCAATGAGACTGTCATTGGCTTCCACTCTTTTGGAAGAGATCCAAGGAACTTGAGGTTAGAGTCTTTTGTTTGATAGACTCTTCCATGCAACTTCAGAGTATTTAGTAGCTTTTGAAATCTACTAAAAATATCAGTGAGAGACTCACTTTCTTCACAGTGGAAATGCTCATATTCCCGAATCAGTAGCTGCATCTTATTTTCCCTTACTTGCTCAGTACCATCACAGATAATCTGGATTGTGTCCCAAACCTCTTTGGTTGTTTTACAGTTAATGATGTTATCAAACATATCACTATCAACTCCATTGAACAATATATTTATGGCCTTCTTATCTATCCTGACTTGCTCAATACTAGGGTCTGACCATTCATACCTAGGTTTTGGAACAGATGGTTCATTGCCAGTTGCAGCTCTCATTGGTACACGAGGACCTCTCTCTATGCAATCCACATAGGACTCATCTTGGGAAAGAAGATGTAGGTGCAACTTCACCTTCCAGTGGTGATAGTTGTCTTTGTCCAGAAATGGAATCATTACTCCAACATCCTTTTTGTTCATCTTGCTGTTTGTTGTGATCTTTATACTCTTTGTTCTTCAAGAGCTTGCTCTGATACCAATTGTTATTCCCTAACAATACAACAAGAATTACAGAAGGGGGGGGGGGTTGAATGTAATTCTGGCTACTTTTTCACATTTAAAAGAAAGTTCTAACTTGATAAATATAACAATGTTTGATTAGCAATGGTGCGGAATAAAAAGTGATAGAAATCAAAACACTAAGTAATAAAAACATAAGCTTTTAAAACTTTCTGGTGGATTTGTAAGTATCCACCAGATATATATATATATATATCAAATGAGAACCCTGTGAAGCTTTGAATAGCTCATAGCTGCTTACAAGTTTGAAAAACTAAACTATAGAGAAATGCTTACAAAATACAGCTTGATATGTTTCTCTGAAAATAGGCATGCTTAGTTAATTGTTCTACTTTCTACACTTGGTTTATATATCACCAAGTTTACATGATAATAAGACAAGATAATAAAACAAAACATATCTAGTCTAACTTCATGCTACTTCACTACTCTATTCCAACATCTTTGAACATCATCACAATTCCATGGAAATGGTAATACTTCTTTGTTCTAAAATTCCTGCTTAACAGGCTACCACATTCCTTTTGCAAACACCCAACGTATGTGACTGTGTTGTCACTGTCAATAGCTATTTGAATTTGATCATTCGTCGGGACTATGCTTGTCATCCGTCGGGAGCTTTGTTGATCATCCGTCGGGAGTCTTTGTGAACCATCTGTCAGGAGCCTTTTATATCACTTGACTGCATTTAATTTATATAGAATTACAAGACATCTTATATTTACAATTAGTCACCCTATTTTGTATATCCACTAGTAGTCACATGACTCATATACTCCTACAGAATCTACACAATGTTGCTTGCAGAAATGTACTAAAATTCTTATTTGTTACATAAGCTACTCAGTCGGTGGATGTCATTTTGTCATCCGTCGGGACTATAAAGTTCATCCGTCGGGACTATATTTGATCATCCATCGAGTGCTACAAAATTCACTAAGTTAAATATACTAAGGTGTTTTGTTAACTTATCATCAAGTTCACAACATATTCCTAACATCCTTGATATTAAATTTTCATGTCTTCATGTACATTACAAGAATGAAATATAAAAACTATTCTAATGAACTTACACGAAGAACTAGAGTTACATTCGAGATTTATAATTACAAGATCAAATGACATTTAAGCCGTTTTAAAAAAAACCAAAACCATTAACCTAAGGTCATAAGCCATAACCATCCACCATGTTCAATTAACACATAAGAACATGTTAGAACATATAATATAATCTTAACATATCATATTCATCATGATCTATTCATAAAAATGAAATATGGAAAAAATTAGAATCAAATTCTAAAAACATTAAATCGCTGTTAAACGATGTCAAACGCCTTACAGACGAGTCGATAATAGCTTTCGATATCAGTTTTATTCAGAGGGTCGATTCCCTATCAAATAGGGTATTCGTTCGTGTAATATATGGGATATATCGTGTAATTATTTTTGCTAATAAATAAATATTTTGTATCTTTAGTAATTATTCTATGAATTATTTGTTAAATGGTGTATGTGTTTGGATGTTTAAATAAAATATAATTTGAGTATTTTAATTTTTATATGTCCAAAATAAAGTGTAGATAATTGTCATATTTTTCTATTAATTTTTATGTTGTTTTATGAATTTATAAAAGATTTATGGATTTAATAAATTATTTTTCCGAGTATTTATAAACTATTTTGTATAATTGGGAACCAACCAACCTCACTCGTTTTTACGTTTTTATAACCCAAAACTCTTCCGAAAACTCCTTCCTAACTTAATTGCAATATTCCGAGCATTTCCTATATTTTGACTTTTCCGATCTGGCGTACGGTTTTCCCCGTGAGGGTCCCAGCGTGATATTTTCGATACAAAATTTGTTTCGGTAAATCATTAAAACCCATATTTTTGATAAACAGGATCTTTTTATTAAACTATTATAATTATCATCTCGTAATACGTGTAACCAAAGCCTGAGACCAAGACCGTAGTACAAAATGTACAGATTTGGATAATTATCCCAAAATCGGTACCGTTTTAGATCTAGTTTCTCAACTAAACGTAATATTTTATATCTGGTATGATCCAACGGGGTACCAATATTTCTTAATTATAAATAGCCCTTACCGTATTTTATTTTGTACAGAAAATCATTTGCAGTCAGTAATGATATAATTTTACAGAGAAAAACAGTATATTCATATAAACTTCTGGGAATTAAGCTGAAACAATTTCAAGGCGTTACCGGATTCCGATTGGAAAGGTCGAGTACTTAAAACGAAGGTGTTGGGGTGTTCTATCAGAATCAATAAGCCTTATAACTGCAGAAACTACTGGTATTTTCTATATTTTTATTTATTTTCGAATTAATTTGATTTAAAATATGAATTTTTGTTCGAGAGATTGTTTGTATGATTTGATGATTACATGTTGTAGAGCTTTTCTTCCTGATGATTTTGACATATTATATGACTGATTTGGAGTTTAATAACATGTTCATAATTAGGTTTTAATTTCGAATTTCAAAATTAGGCTTTATAACCCGTATGAATGTTCTTAATTGAAATTTGGGGGTTTCTTCCCCGGGGGTTATTAGATGATTTTGTTAATTGCATCGTGTTCCTGGTTAAATTTGTAATCGATTCATGTATAGTACATCAACAGACTATTCCTGGTTTGCTCAAAATCGAAGCAAACAAAACTCGCCGGAGACGGCGAAGTTTCTTGCTCTTTTTCCGGCCAAATTCTTGATTGTTTGGTTGTTTTGATTGCATGTCTAATTTGCTGGTAGTCAGGAGAGTGAATCTGGAGAGTTTGGTGGCCTGAGGTGGCCGGAATCGTGTTATCCGGCCACTCTCCGGCAAAGTCGACGGTGGCCTTGCAAAAATTGCAAACATGCCCTTGTACTTTTGAGAACGATACATTTTAGTCCCCGAAGTTTCCAGACTTTGCAAATTTAGGATTCCTGTTTTAAAAATATTTAAAAATCATATTTCCTATTTATTTTTATTACAGAAATTCATTTTAATTACTAAAAATTCTAAAAATTATTATTTTAATTCCAAAAATTATTTTTAATTTAAAAATAGATCTGAATTAATTAGTTAATTAAATTTAGCTTATAATTAATTAGTCAATTAGTCAATTAATTTGAAAATTAATTTATTAATTGATTTAATTAATTATTAATTGATTTTAATTAATTAATTAATTATATTTAATTATTTATTTTGATTTAAAAATTTTGAAAAATAGTTTCGAGCTTTAAAATATTATTTTAAATTGTTTTCAAGGCTCGATAATTATTAAAAAATTATTTTAAAGCCAGATTTGGGAAATTGAACCCTCTTTATTGTTTCAAAATGATTTAACGGCCCGTTTAAATTCTGAAAAATGTTTAAAAATTCGTATTATATATCCGAAAAATCATTTTACATCAGATCTTCTTTGAAAAAGTATTTTCATCAAACATCTTACGTGTTATGTGTTATTTGTTCACTGATTGGTGTGTTAAATGCGTACTTGTATATTATATGACTATTTTGATCGTATCTTTCAATCCGTAAATCGGATTTGGGTAAAACGAAGGGTAGATAGAAGCTTATATCGAATAGAATCATACGAGATGAGTATTGATAGATACTTGTGATATGTTAGTAGAAGAGGTAAGGTGTAGGAAAGGGAAGAAGATAGTCGGAGTATAGGAGATTATGATTGAAAGCCAGTGAAACGTTAGCGAATTAAGACGAGGCAAGTGTTCTGAACCTTCTCAAGACATATTGTGAATAATTGATAGTTTTTTCATACTGCAAGTGCTTTGAAGCACTGAGCCTAAACCTTGATTCCAGTTATTGATCTTGGAGCCGAAAACCTTATTCTTTTTGAATCATTGGTTGTTGAATACCCAGATACGAACCACAAACATATGAAACTACTCCACAAATACATACAAATTAAATACCAATTACTGAACTGAAATTGCTTAACACTCAAACCCTTATACCTTATACATTGAAAGACAAATCCTCATAACCATAAGACTTTCATTCTTTGTTATCCAATACTTGTACCGGTTGATAGCCAATGTTTGTAACTACCATGCTGTTCCCTTGTGAAGATTGTAAACCATCTTACGTTTAAAACCCACTATTGTTTATGATTATGTTTATTTCTTTACATTGTTTATTCTGTTATTATTATAGAATTGGATTTTTTTATAAAATTATGGACTAGATTCGTGGTCAGACCAGATTGGTGGTCAAGTCAGGCCAATGTGTGCCTTGGATCCAGTAATTTGAGCAGAGTTGTGTGCCGTACTCGGGGTTAGTGTGTGACTGATCAACACTCTAACCTTGGTTTTTTTAAAAAAAAATGAAAACTTAATATCCAAATCTAAATCATTGCTTATCCATAAACTTGATACCTTAAATCATTTCACTTGATCATTATTTAATCTCAATATTGTCAATGTGACTTACCGGGCTAGTTAGCTCATTTGTGCGGTTCTGTTTATGTTCTTTTCTAGTTAAGAAGGAACCGGTTGATAGCGAGGATCCCCAATATAGTGCGCGAGCTAGGATTTCAGGTTAAGAGGAATAAGCTAGCTGAAGACTTTTATATTAGTTTAAGATTTTGTAAGAATGTTTAATATTCAGTTGTAAGTTTGAATAGTTGGGATTTGGACGCTTGTAATATAACAGTGTATGCGTGGCTTGTGTGCATACTTTAACCTGTTGCGATCCGTAGAAATTAGTAAGTAGGGTTACTGCATATTGTTATCTTTATTATTGTTAAGTAGGTTTATAAATAAGGTGTGTGTGTGTGGACCCCAAACTTCTGACCCAAGTTTGGAGGGCGCCACAGGTTTGGTATCAGAGCCACAGGTTATAAGTCACTGACACAAGCCTAGATTGATGGGAATGGGTAGAGGGTTAGGATTATAAGTAAGAAATAGAGAGATAGGACGTCGAGAGTTTGAGTGTAACTGTATACTAGGTGTTGGTATGATTTCCGTTGTGGTTCGAGATTCTTATTTTGCGATATGATTTTAGATAGCAGCGATGGCAAATTCCTTTATTCCAGTACCAGCTGATCATTCTGAGCCTTCGGTTGGAGGACCATCTTCTGATCCATGTCCTAATCTTCCACCGGTGTTGGCTATTCTACCTCCTGTTGTGATAGAGGCTTTACCACTGCGGGCTATTCCACCTCCTGGTATGAGACCACCTATCAGAGGACCCCCACCTGCTGGTTCGGATTCTACTTGGCATTCTGTTACGGGCGTACCTTTTCAGTTTTATCCACACCCTATTCCTTACCATTAGTTTGAGGCTTGCGTTATGGAGAAGCGGCATCTACAGGGTCAAATTCAGGAGTTATTGCACATCATGCATACCAGAGATATTGGGAGTGGTGAGAGGCGACTCAGAGAGAGGATCCAGGTGTTTCGGAGAGCAGCTGCTATGAGGATAGCTGAGGCCACTCATGAGGATATCACCCCTGACTTTATTATGGAGTGGGCTAAGTGGGTTCTAGAGGAGCTTGAGGAGATTGGAGGTCAAGATTTGCCATGAGCTAGAGACAGAGATGCAGATACAGAGGTGCTGAGTCAGAGCTGTTGTGGTTGTTTTATTATGTATATTAGTGTGTAGCGTGTATCAGTAGACTTTTGGTTGTATTTATAGACTAGATCTACTGACTAGTGTGTAGGCATGTTGTACCCTTTTGCTTTTACTTTTGAAGCATTTTCACGCTTTTACTACTCAAAACTTTGATCTATATATATCAGTACCTATTATTTTCCAGCATTGTCATTTACATTACTGCACCTCTTTTATCTTACTTTACTTATTGCACCAGTTATAACTCTTGTGATACCATGTACCTTATCCCCTTAACTGTTTACATTCTATAAAGAAGCATGCAATTTACTTAGTTCAACTATTACAACTATTTTTAAAAAGAGATATTTTTGTTTATAAAATCTTTTTGTAAAAAGAATTTGATTTAAAGGCTAAATAAGTTATTTGATTCTTTACAGAAAATGCCTCACAGAAGAAATACCCGTTCTACCAACCAGAATGAAGAAACCAACAACAACAACCAAGACAACAACCAGAATACAAACCCAGGTCCCATAGACCCAATAGTAGCCCAGATTCTTCAGATCTTGGCTCAACAAATAGTTCACCTGACTCAACAGCAGCAAAGAGAGACTAACCCCTAGGTAACTTTTAAGACTTTTCAGGCAATAAATCCATCGGAATTCAAGGGTTCTTTAGATCCAATTGAAGCGAGTGTTTGGTTAAAGGAAATAAAGAAGTCATTTGCTTTGGTTAAGGTAAAGGAGGAACAGAAGGTTGAGTTTGCAAGTTATTATTTGAAGAATGAGGCCACCTACTGGTGTGAAACAGTGAAGACATTGGAAGGTACAGATGCTATTACTTGGGAGAGATTCAGGGAGTTGTTTCTAGAGAAATATTTTCCCCAGTTTGTTCAGGATCAGATAAAATTGAAGTTCTTGGAGCTAAAGCAAGGGAATATATCGGTAACTGATTATGAAAGTAAGTTTGAAGAATTGTCAAGGTTTGTACCATCATATGTGGATATTGACAGGAAGAAAGCCAAGAGATTTTAGCAAGGTTTAAAATCATGGATCAGAGGGAAGGTAGCCATATTTGAATTGGATATATATGCAAGAGTTGTACAGAAGGCCATGATTACAGAAATGGAGAGTGAGATGTCACAGAAAGAGAAGGAAAGTAAGAAAATAAAGTTTGAAGGGAATGAAGGACAGTCACAACCAGGGAAGTTTCCAAATTTCAAGAAGGGCAAGTTTCAGCTAGGGAGAAATTTTAATTTCAAAATGTAAAATACAGGCGACAGAGGTCAAGGTAACCGTCCAGCCAGTATGAACCAGCCAAATCAGATGAGGCTAATTTTTCCAAATTGCCAGGTATATGGGAAGAAGCATGGATGAGTTTGTAATAAGTTGAATGTGGTTTGTTTCAAGTGTAATCAGAAGGGGCATTATTCAAGGGAGTGCCGTAACCAGCCAGCTAGAGAGCAAGTGAACAAGGACCAGCCTACCTGGAATCCAGCAGTTAAGGTTCCAGCCATTGGATTTACATGCTTCAAGTGCAGAAAGCCAGGACATATAGTCAGGGATTGCAAGACACCAAACCCAGTCAGTAATGTATTAAGAATTATGGGATCTACTCCAGTAGTGAATGAGACTCCAAGGGCCAGAGTTTTTGATATGTCTGTGAAGGATGCTATCCAGGATACCGATGTCGTGGCAGGTACACTTAATGTAAACTCTTTATGTGCCAAAATGTTAATAGATTCGAGAGCAACTCGATCGTTTATTTCCCAATAATTTGCTAGTAAGTTAAATTTTCCGGTTAAGTGTTTAAATGAAATAATGACCGTCGAATTGGAAAATAAAGAACGTGTATCGGTTAATCAAGTTTTTGTGAACTGTGAGATTGAGATTTCTGGTAATAAGTTTTGTGTGGATTTGATACCATTTAAGTTAGGAGAGTTTGACGTTATTTTAGGAATGGATTGGTTATCTAAGCACGTTGATCAGATACACTGTCATAATAAGAAGGTAATTGTAAAGACGCTAGGCAAGAGAATGGTAACATTTAAGGGCCAGAAGCAAGCAAAGAAGTTCTTAACGATGATTCAAACTAAAAAGTTGCTACGAAAAGGATGCGAGCATTTCATTGCATATGTGATTGATAGAAGTCAGGAGCCAGCAAAACTTGAAGATATTCCGGTAGTCAATGAGTTTCTAGACGTGTTTCCCGATGAGTTACCAGGCCTCCGTCCAGATAGAGAAATTGAGTTTGCAATAGACTTAGCACCTGGAACGGAACCAGTATCCAAGGCCCCGTATAGAATGGCGCCCGTTGAAATGAAGGAATTAGCAAAGCAATTACAAGAGTTGTTAGAAAAAGGAATAATTAGACCCAATGTATCCCTATGGGGTGCACCGGTACTATTTGTTAAGAAAAAAGATGGAAGCATGAGACTATGCATCGACTATCGAGAGCTCATTAAGCTTACAATCAAGAATAAGTATCCGTTACCTCGAATTGATGATTTGTTTGACCAATTAAAGGGAGCCAAGTATTTCTCCAAGATTGATTTGAGATGGGGGTATCACCAATTGAAGATTAAGCCGGAGGATATACCAAAGACAACTTTCAGAACAAGGTACGGACATTATGAATTCTTAGTGATGTCTTTTGGATTAACCAATACCCCAACAGCATTTATGGATCTGATGAACAGAATTTTAAGGAATATTTGAACAAGTTTGTCATTGTGTTTATAGATGATATTTTGATTTACTCAAAGCAGAAGAAGACCATGCAGAGCATTTGAGGACATCTTTGGAAATCTTAAGGAAGGAAAAGTTATATGCTAAATTTTTGAAATGCAAGTTTTAGCTACAAGAAGTTCAGTTCTTAGGACACATAGTCAGTAATGAAGGGATCAAAGTGGACCCAGCAAAGATTGAAGCTATTAAAAATTGGGAAAGGCCGAAAACACCAACAGAAGTAAGAAGTTTCTTTGGATTAGCAGAATATTATCGATGATTTGTTCAAGATTCCTCAAAGATTGCGACGCCATTGAAAAAGCTGACCCGGAAGAATGAAAAGTTTATATGGAACGACAAGTGTGAGGAAAGTTTCCAGGAATTGAAGCAGAGATTAATTACGACACCTACTTTGTCACTTCCAGATGACCAAGGAAATTTTGTAATCTATAGTGATGCTTCTCATAAGGGACTAGGTTGTGTTCTGATGCAGTATGATAAGGTTATTGCATATGCGTCGAGGCAACTAAAACCCCATGAGCAGAAGTATCCTAGTCATGATTTGGAGCTAGCGGTCATAGTATTCGCTTTGAAGATTTGGAGACATTATCTATATGGAGAAAAATGCGAGATTTATACAGATCACAAAAGTTTGAAGTACATATTCACGTAAAAGGAGCTTAGCATGAGACATAGTAGATAGTTGGAATTGATTAAAGACTACGACTACACATTTAACTCACCCCGGTAAAGTAAATGTTGTGGCAGACGCGTTAAGTCAAAAAGGGAAGTTGAATGCGTTATCAGTACCCGAGGAGATATACAAGGAATTTCAGAAATTGGAATTGGAAATCAGAGTTTGCAAGCCTGACGAAGCAAAGATGTATAATATGACTTTTCAGCCAGAATTGTTAGAATAGATGAGGAAGTGTCAAGAAGAAATAATGGATCAGGACATCAACCGTTTGGTAGGTGAGAAGTTGTGCACAGGACGATCAAGGTATTCTTAGGTTTTCTTCTAGAATTTGGATTCCACCAGTAACGGAGTTGAAGAATCAAATTTTACAGGAAGCTCATAATTCAAGATATACAATCCATCCAGGAAGTACAAGATGTATAGAGATTTAAAGGAAAATTATTGGTGGCCAGATATGAAGAGAGAGATTATAGAATGGGTTAGTAGATGTTACACATGTCAGAGGGTCAATGCAGAGCAACAGAGACCAAGTGGATTATTGCAACCATTAGAGATTCCAGAATGGAAGTAGGAGCATATTTCCATGTATTTCATAGTTGGATTACCAAGGAAAAAAGCAAATCATGATGCCATTTGGGTTATAGAGGACAGACTTACCAAGTCAGCTCATTTTCTATAATTAATGAAAGATTTTTGTTAGACATGTTGGTTCATATGTACTTGAAAGAGATAGTGGTTCATCATGGAGTTCCCGTGTTTATCGTATCTGATCGAGACCCAAGATTTAATTCAAGATTTTGGAGAAGTTTTCAAGAATATTTGGAAACTAGATTGAATATGAGTACAACTTACCATCCACAAACAGACGACCAAAGTGAACGAACAATTTAGATAATTGAAGACATGTTACGCGTTTGTGCCATTGATTTTAAAGGAAGTTGGGACGAGCATTTACCCTTGGTAAAATTTGCTGACAACAATAGTTACCATGCCAGTATCAGCATATGAAGCTCTTTACGGACGTAAATATCGATCTCCAGTATATTGGGATGAAGTAGGAGAACGCAAGATACTTGGGCCTGAATTGGTGCAACAGACGAAGGAAGTTGTTGAAGTTATCCAGAAAAGATTAAGGACAGCACAAGACCGTCAGAGGAAGTACGAAGACCAATCAAGAAAAGATATGGAATTTGAAGAAGGGGATTTAGTATTACTGAAAGTGTCATCGTGGAAGGGATTGACAAGATTTGGGAAGAAAGGAAAACTGATCCTAGATATATCGGACCTTTTGAGATTTTGAAGTGTGTTGGAAAAGTAGCTTGTGAATTGGCATTACCCCCGCATATGGAGCACATTCACAATTTTTTTTACGTATCGATGCTTAAGAAGTATAATCCAGACTCCAGGCATGTAATTGAGTACGAGCCGATAGAACTTCTGGCAAATTTATCATATGTAGAGAGTCCGATAAAGATTCTAGAGGAAAGATAGAAAGTGTTAAGGAATAAAGTTGTAAAGTTAGTAAGGGTGTTGTGGAGAAACCCAAAGGTTAAATAATCAACCTGGGAGTTAGAAAGTGATATGCGAAAAAAGTACCCTCATCTGTTTTCTTAGGAGATTATGAGGACAGAATCCTTTTATGGGGGGGGATGTAATATATGGGATATATCATGTAATTATTTTTGCTAATAAATAAATATTTTGTATGTTCTTTAATTATTCTGTGAATTATTTGTTAAATGGTGTATGTGTTTGGATGTTTAAATATAATATAATTTGAGTATTTTAAGTTTTATATGTTCAAAATAAAGTGTAGATAATTGTCATATTTTTCTATTAATTTTTATGTTGTTTTATGATTTTATAAAAGATTTATGGATTTAATAAATTATTTTTCCGAGTATTTATAAACTGTTTTGTATAATCGGGAACCAACCGACCTCACTCGTTTTACATTTTTATAACCCGAAACTCTTCCGAGAACTCCTTCCTAACCTAATTACAATATTTCGAGTAGTTCCCATGTTTTGACTATTTCAATCCGGCGTACGGTTTTCCCCGTGCGGGTCCCGGCGTGATATTTTCGATACAAAATTTGTTTCGGTAAATTGATAAAACCCGTATTTTTTATAAACGAGATCTTTTTATTAAACTATTATAATTATCATCTCGTAATATGTGTAACCAAAGCGCTGAGACCAGGACCGCACTACAAAATGTACAGATTTGGATAATAATCCCAAAACCGGTACCGTTTTGGATCTGTTTTCCCAAATAAAGGTAATATTTTATATCCGGTATGATCCAACGGGGTACCAATATTCCGTAATTATAAATAGCCCTTACCATATTTTATTTTGTACAGAAAATCATTTGTAGTCAGTAATGATATAATTTTATAGAGAAAAACAGTATATTCATATAAACTTTTGAGAATCAAACTGCAATTTCAAGGCGTTACCGGATTCCGATTGGAAAGCTCGAGTACTCAAAACGAAGGTCTTGAGGTGTTCTATCAGAATCAATAAGCCTTATAACTGCAGAAACTACTGGTATTTTTCTATATTTTTATTTATTTTTGAATCAATTTAATTTAACATATGAATTATTGTTCGAGAGATTGTTTGTATGATTTGATGATTGCATGTTGTAGATCTTTTCTTCCTGATAATTTTGATATATTATATGACTGATTTGGAGTTCAATAACATGTTCAAAATTAGGTTTTAATTTTGAATTTCATGATTAGGGTTTATAACCCGTATGAATGTTCTTAATTGAAATTTGGGGGTTTCTTCCCCAGGGGTTATTAGATGATTTTGTTAATTGTATTGTGTTACTGGTTAAATTTACAATCGATTAATGTATAGTACATCAACAGACAATTCCTGGTTTGCTCAAATCGAAGCAAACAAAACTCGCCGGAGACAGCAAAGTTTCTTTCTCTTTTTCCGGCCAAATCCTTGATTGTTTCGTTGTTTTGATTGCATGTATAAGTGGCTGGTAGTCAGGAGAGTGAATCTGGAGAGTTTGGTGGCCTGAGGTGGCCGGAATCGTGTTCTCCGGCCACTCTCCGGAGTCGACAGTGGTCCTGCAAAATTGCAAACAGGCCCCTGTTGTGGCGCCCTCCAAACCCGGGTCAGAAGTTTGGGGTCCATAACATATACACAATATATAAACCTGAAAAAGAAATAGTATTTGCAATAACCCTGCTTTACATAACCACGGATCGCAACAGGTTAAAGTATGAAAACAAGCCACAACCTTAACTTTTATTACAACGTACCAAATCCCAACTAATTTAGCTTACAACTGATAATATAATTATTCTTACAATCTTACTATCTCACTACCGCAACAACTCCAGCTAGCTCAATCCAACTCAATCTGGAATCCTAGCTTGTACATTGAACTGGGAAACCTCGCTATCAACCGTATCCTTCTTAACTGTAGAATACATAAAAAGATTCGCAAGAGTGAGCTAACTAGCTCAGCAAGTCACAATGACAATAATTGGGGTTAATCAATGATTAAACAAGATGATTCAGAGGAATCAAGTTTATTGCTAGACAATCATTAGAATTGGATATTCATTTTAAGTTTTAAAACCAAGGTTAGGCTGCTAATCAGTCACGCACTAACCCCGAGCAAAGCACACGGCACTGTTCTAAATACTGGATCCAAGGCATACATTGGCCTAATTGACCATAGATATGGTCTGACCACGAATCTGGTCCTCATATAAAAAAACTATCCAATTCTAAAGCAGTTCAATATGATAAACAATATAATTCGATAAACAAGATCATAATCAATGATGGTTAAATACTTGAATAAAAACGTTAAGAAACTCATGGATATCTCAAGGGTATATCAAGGTATGTATAAGAAATGGTTTTCGGTTTGTAAAATGATCAGGTATTGGACGAATACTGATTTTTCAAGGTATAGTTTTTGATGTTATAAAGAATGGTTGGAGTATAAAAGTTTCTGTGTTTTCAAACAATTTTTGCTCCAGTGTTTGGTGTTTGGTAGTTATACATTTGGGGAGTGCTATCATATTTGTGTGATTTGGTATCTGAGGATCAACAAAGGATGGTTTACAAAGAACAAGGCTTACGGCTCAAGATCAAGAAAAATTAGGGTTCAAGGGTAAATAGTTTAAAGCACTAGCAATATAAACAAGAGTTATTTTGAATAAGAGCGACATGTTATGAAACAGTTCGAAAATAATTGTGATATATCTTGAAGAAAAGTTCGGAAGTACTTGCCTTACAGGGCTTTATTACTATTACTGATCAACTCTGAGCCGACTCTGTCGCTCAGGCTTTAACGTCCCACTACTAGATCCCATTGGATTCGACTTCGACACTCAGGTTTTTCTGTTGAAACTCTACTGAGCTCGCCGACTGACCAATAGGTTATATTTAGTCCATCGTCCACTTTCAGGTTCCTGACTATGACCTACAGGGTCGAAATACCCCACGTTACATATCTAGGTATGCTTGATATATCCTCGATACCAATTTTACCCAACGATATTCAAACCCGACTCGTAATTATGTATATTATAATAACACAGGCAACAAGTAGGGTTCACAATCTCGAAAATCGGTTCAGTGTTCATTTTCGGGAAATACATATACTCTTTATTTTACGAAATTAGGGTTATCGATTTGGTTGAATATTTCATCACATCGTACAACCAAGTTTCGTATAAAACACAAACATATATATAGTCCCTCGACGTCCCGATATTCATCGGATATGCTCCCGTATTTATGTAATTCAGTTTCCCGAAAATCGGGCAGCATCTCCTTTGTTTATCGGACTACCCGTCGAAACATCAATCGACGTCAATTCAATAACAACAATCCAATTTAAAACACGACAACCAATCACAACTCGCAAATTCCAATCACCGATATAATTTAGTTATTAATCATTATTATTCGCATATTTATATTTTATATTTTTTTTTATTTGTAGGACTCAGAAATGATTCATCACCGTCCACCGTCCGCTCGTGAAAGTCATCGCGGACGGCGGCAAAATTCCGCGGTTACCCAATTAATTCCCCGGGTTTCCAACACGAAACTTCACCGATTAATTTAATTAAATTCCCGCATGACATCGATAACATCACGAATATTGACTCAAATAATTATTGCAATTAAAAGGAAATTAAATCAAAATATATAACATCCAACCTAACTGCACAATAAGCCCAATACTGTCAGGCCCAAAATAACAGGGCTGAAAGTTCAGCCTTGCAAAACAACAGGAGAAGACAGAAGCGGAACCACGGCGCAAGGCGGCCAAACACAGCCACCGCCGCACAATCACAACACACACTAACACACGCACACCACGCACATACTCACACACACAGCCCCACAAGCACACACCAACACACACACAAGACGCCCGTACACATACACGATATACACATATATGAACACAATCGAGCAAGAAGAACAGGGTAGGGGAAAAGTCGAAGGAATCGCCGAAAACAACCGGCCGAAACTCACCGGAATTTGCCGTGGAAACAAAAAGAAAGAAAGAAAGTTCAGGGAATTAGTTAAATAGAGATATTCTAGAGATTAAAGGAAGAAACAAAGGGGTCGAGAGACAGGGAGAGATCGAACGAGATGAAGGAGAGGAAAGAGATTGAGATGTTTTATAGAAAAAATGAAGTTGTAATTCTTTGATTTGCACACATATAAAATGGACCAAATAAAATGAATACGTGTCCCGTTTGGTTGATTAGTTGCACGACACGTGCAGTGCTTCTCTGTATATCAAAATTTTCGTAACGATTTATTTGATATAACGAAATAAAGTGTGAATTAATAGTACCCAAAACAATTTCAAATTTATTTTAAAATGATAGAAATATCCCGAAGTTAATAAAAATATAAATTTCGTAATTTTTAAATAAATTTTGAAACGCAACTTATACCCGTATTTACAGTTAACGAACCGAGATGCACTTAAAATAAATTCAGAAAATCACGGAAATAGTCTTAAAATATTAGAAATATCTCGAAATTTATAAAAACGTAAATTTTAAAATTTTTAAACAATTTCTAAAACGCAACTTGTACCCTCTTTTATCAATTAAATGAATCGACGCGCGAGTGAAACTAACTTCAAAAATTCCCAAAATAATTTTAAAGTTCTCAAAATATTACGAACTTAACATAATATAAGTTTCATGATTTTTGGAGATTTCCATAATTGAACATGGATTTTACCATTGAACATACTCAGAAAATCATTTATAAATAAAGAATTAATGAAATATTGATATTCAATTTTTATAAAATCCTAAAAATAATTAATGTAATTATAAAATCATAAAAAAAAATTTAAAGACACTTCAAATATTTATACAAATAAATTTACGTTAAATCCACTTTTAAAAGTGCCAACAATTCAATATACTCAATAATTAACTACACGAACCACCCTGTACACCATAAATCACACATAAATAATAATAAGACAACATCGAGCTAACAAAAACTATACACATACTTTATTTATTTAACACTTCCACAATTACATATTTAAATAATTTAAAAATACACGAGTCGTTATATCCTCCCCCCTTAAAAAGATTCTGTCCTCGGAATCTGGTCTAGCTAAACAAGTGAGGATATTTGTCAAGCATATCTGACTCTAATTTCTAAGTAGACTCTTCTATTCGCGGATTTCAAACGTATTCACTATAGATAAACACTCATTTCCAAGGACTCACCTTTAACGATCAAAAATTTGGATCGATCACTATATGCAAAACAAACTTGGACAAGAGCCCCATTGGCTCCCGATCAATCACTTAATTCGAATCAAATACTTATAGCTTCAACTTTGACAGACCAAACACATTATATGTACACACTGTTGTGACGGTAACATCAACTCATGAACAACTTTATCTATATTTATCAATAATTCGAGAATGGTTCACTAATTTTAGGACTTGACCTGTCCCTTCTACTTAGACTTATCCAGTCTCTTCCAAGATGAAACTTGTACTAGCACTACTGGTCCTATTTCTATACTCATATTCTCTCTCGATACAATTTCGCCTTCTTTCTTTGTCTACTCCAAGCTGCTTTAATCAATATTACTATACTCTTGGTGTGCTGAATTAACTTAGAATTTTAACTTTCTTTCTCCCACTTTATCTCAATAAAAATGGGGACCTATACTTGTGTTCACATGAAGCTTGGTAAAGTGGCATTCCAAAGCTGGCATCGCTGATAAATGATCATTCGAGTGTTTTCTTAAAACTCAACCTCTCAACATATATTACATTTTCTTAATCACTTCTATACTTTGACTCTCCGTTTAAGGATGATAGGCAGTGCTCGTTTTCAACTTGGTTTCCAAACATTTAAACATCTCTTACTCTTTTTCATCAGTTAAGGCTGAAAAGTAATCTCATATATTCATGTATTATCACTTTTAAGTATTTGAACTTCAGATTCCACTCTTTCCAATTCATTTATTAACTCCTCGGTGGTCTTAATTACATCCAATCCTTTTTATCGGTATAGAGCATCTTTTATCATACGGCTTTGCTTGAGTAGTGGTTAATGGATTAATTCAGAATCTTTTGTTAACCTTAGTCAAAATTTAATTCTTGAAGACTTAACGTATAGTTGCTTTCATTCTGATCCTTGGAGAAAAATTCTTGGGCATTCCACGCAGACTTTCTTATTCTTTGAGTAGCTGAGGATGTTATCAATAAATACAGTTTGCTTATCTAAGTACTCCTTATACACCATGATCCTTAATTCCTTATAGTCACCTGATACACTTGTTATTTCACATAATATCACCAAAGCTTGCAATGCTCTTACCTCACTTTAATCATAATCTCTGATATGTTCTCAGGTCGAATCTTAAGTTAATCCCCGAGATATAACATACTTCTTGAATTAGGTCTCGTAAGTAATCAATTCTTTATAGGGTCTCACTTCTCCATATTCTTTGTTTTGTTAAACTCCCGATAATCAGTACATACCTTCCTAAGGTCATTCCTTTTTCTTTTTTTTCCTTAACATCACTGGTATAGTTCACGATTCGCTTCTTGTAAAAATCACTTTCTGGGTCTGCCTTATCCACTAGGCCTCCAATACTTCGCCTTAATTCTTTGACATGTTCAACATTTCCTAATCTATCTTAAAATTTCCTTCTTATATCTGGTTATCACTATTTTTCTTTAGATTTCCGTATATCTTGGCATTTCTTCAATAAATCAAATACTTTATATTGTGCACTCCCTGTAGGATCTCATTTATTAATTCTTTCTATTTGTAGCATCCAAGTGCTGGAAGAAAACCTGGGAATATCGTGATCGTTATCCTGGACGCATAAATTTCCTCTTACCAACTGCTAACATCGCGATCCATTATCTTCTCTTGACATCTTCTTATCTTTCCCTTAACAACTTCGACTGCAAGATCATACTATCCACCTTGCTCCTTTTTGGATTATAGACTCTGACTTCCAATTCCAACTTCTAAAATTCCATGGAAAATTCTTCTGGTACAGTTTATATATTTGTTTTCTCCTTTTTGCTTAGCGCTTGCCTCTATATTTGCTTTTCCTCGTGAATACATACTTCAACCTCTTATGGTCCGTATAGATCTTACACCTTTCTCCATACCTATCATGTTTCTTAATCTTTCAAAGTGAATATTATTACTACTAGTCCCAAATTATGAGTGGGATACTCCTGCTTATAAGGTTTTAGTTGTCTGGGTGCATATACAATAACTTTATTGTGCTGCATCAACACACATCCTACTCCCTTATGAGAAGTATCACTATAAACTACCAAATCTCCTTAATACTTTCAAAATGATAAAGCAGGTGCTGTAACCATTCTTTCATTTAACTTCGTAAAACTTTCTTCACCCTTCTCTACTTCATATAACTTCTTGCTTTTCCTGGTTAGCCTCGTCCAAGATGTTGCAACTTTCAAGAAATCTTGCACAATTTTCGATAGTAACCGGCCCATGATAAAACTTCTTACTTTTGTTGGTGTTTCTGGTCTCCTTTCATTCATAGTAACTTTAATTTATGCTAAATCTCTTTTGATCTTCTCCGCATTGACTATTTATGCTAAGAACTATAATTCATACAACTTCTTTCTTCTACAACTTCCCAGTTATCATTAAATGCTTTGCATGGTCCTCTGTTGACTTCAAGTGTTACACTACAGCTTATCCAGATATTCCTTAAAGATTCTGTCCATCAAGTTCAAATATTACTGGTATACCGGTTAATATAAATGACAATACGAGAACAGTACTTAGTTCTGAAAATTATCTTTGATATATCTATAGGTTTAATCTTCAATTGGTGAAATACCAAGTCTTAAATCAGTCTTATAAAGGTACTTTGCTTCCTTCATTTGATCAAACAAATCATTGGGTCAAGGTAACAGATACTTGCTCTTGATAGTAAACTTGTTGAGCTTTTGCTAGTCGACGCATAATCTCATACATCCATCTTTCTTATTAATAATTAATACTGGTGCACCTTAGGGGATACACTGGGTCTAATCGCTTCTTCTTCTAACATCTCTTGCATCTGCTTTGCTAACTTCCTTATTTTAACTGGTGCCATTTTGTGTAAGGCCTTAGTCACTGGCTTCGTCTCAGGTGCTAGGTCAATCATGAGCTTCATTTCTCTATCGGGAGGAAATGTTGATAACTCATCTAAAAACATATATTGAAACTCCTTAATTGCTATAAAATCTTCAAATTCTGTTTGCTTCTGACTTTTATGTATCCCATAATCACCATAATGCTCATATATTGATCACCGTAATCATCATTGACAATTTCTTTACCTTCTTTTATCTTTTGAACCTCATCACCTTCTCATTTGGCGTCCTCTGAATTATCTTTTTATCACGACGGTCTATCTGGACATCACGCTTTAATAGTTAATCCATTCCTTAGAATAATGTCAAATCCTCTTATCTTCTATGATATCAATTCTTCACAACTTATTGCCAGAAATCTCAATTCCACTATTGGTACTCACTCATGTTCTTGACTTGCTAGTCCTTTAATCACAATCTTATCAATTCAACAGGGTAATTTATCTTATCAACAAAACCTTGGGAGCTAAACAATCAAGTTGCTCCCACATCTTTCAATACTTTAACGCATAAGGTATCCACAATAATCATTCACATCACCACATCCGTATTCTGAATAACATATTTCACAGGGAAAATCGCAATTTCTCGTTCTCAGAGACGTATTCCTTATTGGAGTAGATTCTCTTGATTCTTAGTGCATCCCTGACTGGGTTAATGATTTGCAATTCTCGCCATATGCCCTTGTTTTCCTTCCATGCGAGAAAGAGATAGATGGAAGTTTGCCCGCTTGATTCGTAATATGTTGATTTTTGTTTGAAAAACTCTTACAAAGAACGACAGTACAGCGAATCAACTAGAAGGATTCATAATTCAACAAAATTAAAGTTGAAAAGAAAGAATAAACAAGGGTTTGAATATGAATGAGACAATCATATTGGTACTTAAGATGGCCAGTCTTTCATACCATATGGCATACAGCACATGATTAGGTGGCGTCCCACCCGACTCTTCGTCATTCTGACAAAGTGTCTTACCATAACACTGTTTGTCCCAATCAGAAAGCAAAACTTGAGGGAAACAATTAAATTTGAAAGGAATGTAATACCCTCCTTTTTGATATCATCATAAGGAGTTTATTAGGGAAAGAAGTTCATTCATTTTTAGGAATTAAAAAGGAATATACGCTGTAGTATGGAGGACAAGAATGATACCATTGGTCACCATCCACATTTCACTTGTAATCATCTTTCGAGCTTGTTCGATCATATCCCAATTGTATCATATATCAATTTCTTCATAATCACGGGTTACTTTGTTCTCTGAATTAACAATACTAAGTCTGTAACAAACATCCTTCCAGGTAATCCAGGTCTTTTAACAAACAAAAACTCAAGTAGTAACTTGACAACCAATATTTAAAACTTATTTTATTCAAAAAGGCTTTTAGAAATTTTTGTAAGGATTTTTTTTTCGAAAACTGGTTTAAAAATTTTGAAAATCACAAATCTGTTTGTCCTTACTATATGAGTTGGTCGTTGTCTTTCTTTTCCTATAACAAGGTACCAAATTAAAGAAACAATTACATAAAAGTCCGTTCACTTCAATCTACCTTTTCTCCTTTTTCGTGTCCATTTACCTTCCTTAATCGACGAAAGCTTCAATTGTCGTTGCATGTTATCTTATTCGTAGTTTTTCATCAAAGCTTCCATACTGGTAATACTCCCGACATTATTGTTGCAGTAGTTAAGTAGAACAGGCTATCCAATAGTCAACAAATCGGCTGATGTCATATCACCTTGTTGCTATAAATATATCACATTGTTATAACACCATTAATTATCTTCAAGAAAGCTCCAGAACCATAATCTCCTCTAACTCTCTTTTCAATACTTATCTAATCCATTCCACAAGCTAGTCATGGGTGACCTAATTACTAATGGCTTCTTTTAACCTGATAACAGCTACCCTCCGAAACACTTGAATCTTCTTTCTAAACTTTTTCTCACCTTTATTAATATCTCATGCACTAACCATTTATTGTAGCTATCAAATCCATCCTCGTAAATACTGTTGCTCCATAAGATAGGTTTTAAACTGAGGGCATAGAACATGTTGTAGAGTAAACCGAAAAGATACATTCACAGCTTGATGTCCAGTAGAAAAAGAATAAGCAGATAGAGGTTTTATAAATAAGTATTCTTGTATCAAGAGGTGGTAGAATAGCGTAGAATAATTTGAAGAAGTGCAATTGTCATAACAGAAGGTAGTACCATTAATTCTGATGGAGGAACAAGGTGCAAATAAAATCTGAGAGAAGATGACGATCCTCGAATGGAAAGCTCCAAACGATCAGATGATACAGGGAAATCAGGATCTGCCATTGCCGTTGTCTGGAAATCACGTCGCAAGCTAAGAATCCCAAATCGCAACACGAACTGTGCTGGAGACCTATTATATTGTCGCACTCAACCTCACGACGTCTTATCTTTCTATTTCCTATTCTTAATCCTAACCATCTACCCAATCCCGACAATCTAGGGTTGTTTTAGTGACTTATAACCTGTAGCTCTGATACCAACCTGTGGCGCCCTCCAAACCCGGGTCAGAAGTTTGGGGTCCACAATATATACACAATATATAAACCTGAATAAGAAATAGTATTTGCAATAAGCCTGCTTTACATAACCACAGATCACAACAGGTTAAAGTATGAAAACAAGCCACAACCTTAACTTTTATTACAACGTACCAAATCCCAACTAATTTAGCTTACAAATGATAGTATAATTATTCTTACAATCTTACTATCTCACTACCGCTGTAATATTCGGGATATATCGTGTAATTATTTTTGCTATTATATAATTATTATGTGTGTTCAGTATCTATTCTGTGAGCTAATTGTTAAGTGTTATTTGTACTTGAATATTCAAAAATAATATTAATTGAATATTTTAATTTTTATATGTCCAAAATAAAATATAGATAATTGTCATATCTTCCTAATTATTTTTATGTTGGTTTATGGATTTATAAGAATCATATGAAATTTCTAAAATCTTTTTTCGGGTAATTAAAATCTATTTTATAAAAACGGGAACCAACCGACGTCAACCGTTGTTACGTTTTTGGAACCCGAAACTCTTTCGAGAACTCCTTCCTAACCTAATTGTAATATTCCGAGCATATTCCATGTTTCGACTTTTTCGATCCGGCGTACGGTTTGTCCTGCGCGGGTCCCGGCGCAACATTTTCGATACAATATTCGTTTCGGTAAATCAATAAAACCCGTATTTTCGATAAACGGGAGCTTTTTATTAAACTATCACAATTATAACTTCATAATACGTGTAACCAGGCGCTGAGACCAAGACCGCAGTACAAATTGTACTGATTTGGATAATTATCCCGAAAACCGATACCGTTTGGATCAGTTTTTACAAATAAATGTACCGTTTTATATCCGGAATGATCCAACGGGATCCTAATTTTCCGTAATTATAAATAACCTTTTACCGTATTTTATTTCGTATCAAAATCATTTGCAGACAGATAATTATATAATTTTCAGAGAAAAACCCTAATTTCCTAAAATTGTTCTAAGAATCAAACAAGCATTTGGAGGTGTTATTGAATTCGGTTTGGAAAGCTCGAGTAACCAATCTGAAGGTCTAGAAGAGCTCTACCAGATTCTGTAATCCATACACCTGCAGAAATCAAGGTTATTTTTCTAAAAATTTATTTATTTTCGAATTTATTTTATTAAAAATATGAATTTTTGTTCGGATGATTGTTTGTTTGATTTGATGATTGCATGTTGTAAAGCTTGTTTTCCTGATGATTTTCATATGTCATACGTCTGATTTGGAGTTCAATAACATGTTCAAATTTGAGTTTGATTTTCGAATTTTAAAATTAGGGTTTATAACCCGTATGAATGTTCTTAATTGAAATTTGGGGGTTTCTTATTCTGTGATAGATTGATGTTGTGTTATAGTGGGTTGTGTTCTCTGTGAAATTTGCAATCTAGTCGTATAAGTTTCATGAACCAACGAGGTCTGTAGAGAAGGGAGTTGTGTTTTGAAGTTTTTCGATGTTCGCCGAAAACTGGAAAATTTCACGGCCAAATTCCGGCCAACTCAGGGATTGTTAGGATGAATTGATTGCATGGTTGTGTTCCTGGTAACCTGTAGATATGATCTGGAGGTGTTGGTGGGGTGAGGACGCCGGGAACGTGTTCTCCGGCCATCCCCGACTTTTTCCGGCGACTGGACTGCAAAATTGCAGTTTGGTCCCTACAGTTTTGAAAACGATGCAGTTTGGTCCCTGTAGTATCCAGACTTTGCAAAAATTGCATTTCTGTTTTAAAAATGTTTAAAAATCATATTTCCTATTTATTTTTATTATAAAAATTCGTTTTTAATTTCTAAAAATTCTAAAAATTATTATTTTAATTCTGAAAATTATTTTTAATTCACAAATAAATTTAAATTAATTAGTTAATTAATTCCAGTTAATTTCTAATTGATTAATTGGTCAATTAATTCAAAAATTAATTGATTAATTGATTTAATTAATTATTAATTGATTTTAATTAATTATTTAATTAGATTTAATTATTTAAAAATGATTTAAAAAATTCTGAAAAATAGTTTCGAACTTTAAAATATTATTCTAAATTATTTCCAAGGCTCGATAATTATTCTAAAATTATTTCGGAGCCAGAATTGGCCAACCGAACCCTGTTTATTAACCCGAAATTGATCCAACGACCCGTTTTAATTCCGAAAAATGTTTTAAAAATCATTTTAAATACCAGAAAGCCTATTTATGACCCGAGACTTCTTTATAAATAATATATCATTTATTACGTGATATATTATGTGCTATATGTGACTTGTTAATTAACTATCAGTCTATATATTCAGTGTTTACTTGATTATTGTATAATTTTCAATCCGTTAATCGGATTTGGGTAAAACGAAGGGTAGATAGAAGTATGTGTTGAATAGAATTCCATGAGTAAATTATTGATAGATGCTTATGATATATGAGCAGAAGAGGCAAGACGTAGGAAAGGGAAACAGATAGTTGAGGAGTAAGACGCTTGTGATTGGAAGCGAGTGCAGTGTAGTAAGCTAATATCAGGCAAGTGTTCTGAACTTTCTCGAGATATTGTAGTATTTGATAGTCAGATTGATATTGCAAGTGCTTTGAAGCACTGAAACCTAAACTCTGATTCCAGTTATTGTTCTTGAGCCATAAACCTTATTCTTTCTAGACCATTGATTGTTGTATACCTAAACGCAAATCTAAAGTATACGATATTACTCCACAAATACATGTAAACAAAATCCCAAACACTGAAATGAATTACTTGTACATTCAATCATTGTATCCTATGCTTTGAAAGCCCAAATCTTTGAAACCCTGAAATGTTGATTCCTTTGTTATCCAATTCTTTCATTACCCAGCATCCAAGCTTTTAAATTTCCTTATTGATCCTTACAAGGATTGAAACCCTTTCATTGTTAAACATTTATTGTTGTTAATGATTTCGGTTATTGTTTATTATTGTATATTCTGTTATTATGTTAGAATTGGATTGTTTTTATAAAATTGTGGACCAGATTCGTGGTCAGACCATATAATGGTCAAGTTAGGCCAATGTGTGCCTTGGATCCAGTAGTTAGAGCAATGTTGTGTGCCTTGCTCGGGGTTAGTGCGTGACTGATCAGCAGCCTAACCTTGGTTTTTATATTAAAAGTATAGTATCCAATTCTAAATCATAATCCATTATTCACTTGATATCATAATCATATTCACCTGATGATCATTATTCTCAGTTTTGTCATTGTGACTTGCTGAGCTAGTTAGCTCATTTGTGCGATGTTGTTTATATTCTTTCCAGTTAAAAAGGAACCAGTTGGTAGCAAGGATCCCCAGTCCAGCGCGAGAGCTACGGGTTCAGGTTGAGAAAGCTGAGCTAGTAGGCTTCTTTTGGGATAATTTAAATTTGTAAAAGTTTGTACTAATGTTTAATACTCAGTTTGAGTTTGTAATAGTTGGGATTTGAACGGTTTGTAATATATTAGTGTGTTTGGCTTGTGTGCATACTTTAACCTGTTGCGGTCCGTGGTGGTTGGTAAGTAGGGTCACTGCATATATTATTATTATCTTTATTATTGTTATAAACAGGTTATAATTAAGGTGTGTGTGTGGACCCCAAACTTCTGACCCGGGTTTGGAGGGCGCCACAGGTTTGGTATCAGAGCTACAGGTTATAAGTCACTGACACAAGCCTAGGTTGACGGGAATGGGTAGAGGGATAGGATTAGAAGTAAGGTATAGGATGATAGAACGTCGAGAGGTTGAGTGTTATGGTATAACCGGTATTAGTATAGTTTACGTCGTGGTACGAGATTCTTATATTACGATATGATTTCAGATAGCAGAGATGGCCGACTCTTTTATTCCCGTATCAGCTGATCACTCAGAGCCTTCAGTTGGAGCACCAGCATCGGATCCACGTCCTGTTATTCCACCCACATTGGCTATTCTACTTCCACCGGTGTTGCAGCCTGTACCATTACAGGCTATTCCACCTTCAGGCATGAGGCCACCTGTTAGAGGACCCCCGCCTGCTGATTCAGGCTTTACTAGTCATTCAGTCACAGGAGTACCTTTCCAGTTCTCTTCCTATCCTGTCCCATATCATCAGTTTGAGGCTTGCCTTATGGAGCAGCGATTCCTACAGGGTCAGATCCAGGAGTTATTGTATATCATGCGTACCAAAGAGATGGGGAGTGGTGAGAGGCGACTTAGGGAGAGGCTCCAGGCGTTTCGTAGAGCAGCTGCTGTGAGGATTGCTGAGGCTACACATGAAGACATCACCCCTGATTTCCTAGTGGAGTGGGCTAAGTGGGTTCTAGAGGAGCTTGAGGAGATAGGAGGTCTAGATTTGCCATGAGCCAGAGATTCTGAGATGGAGATGCTGAGCAGTGTTGTTATGATTATGTAGTATGGACAGTAGTGTGTAGTGTGTATCAGTAGACTTTTGAGTTGTATTTATAGACTAGCGATGTTGACTAGTGAGTAGGTTATTGTACCCTTTTTGCTTTTACTTTCGAAGCGTCTTTACGCTTGTACTACCTAAAACTTTTGATCTATATATCAATACCTTTTCTTTTCCAACACTGTCATTTACTTTATCGCACCTATTTTACTTTACCTTATTTATTGCACCAGTATACCCTGTGATACCATGTACCCTATTTTCCATAACTGTTTATATTCTGTAAAGAAGCATGCAATTTACTTAGTTACAACTGTTTTCAAAAAGAGATATTCCTGTTTTACAAAACTTTTCTTTTATACAAAGATTTGATTCAAAAGCTAAATAAATTGATTGATTCTTTACAGAAAATGCCTCCCAGAAGAAATACCCGCACCAACACCCGGAATGAAGAAACCAACAACAACAACAATAACAACCAAGATGATACAAACCAGAATGTGAACCCAGGACCCATGCACCCAACAATAGCCCAGATTCTTCAAATCTTGGCCCAACAAACAGTTCACCTGGCACAACAATAGCAGAGACAGACCAATCCCCAGGTAACTTTCAAAACTTTTCAGGCAATAAACCCACCAGAATTCAAGGGTTCCTTAGAGCCAATTGAAGCAAATGTGTGGTTAAAGGAAATAGAGAAGGCATATGCCTTGGTAAAAGTGAAAGAGGAGCAGAAGGTTGAATTTGCAAGTTACTATCTGAAGAATGAGGCCACCTATTGGTGGGAGATGGTGAAGACATTGGAAAGCACAGATGTTATTACTTGGGAAAGTTTTAAGGAATTGTTTTTAGAAAAGTATTTTCCTCAGTTTGTTCAGGATCAAATGGAGCTGAAGTTTTTAGAATTAAAGCAAGGGAACATGTCGGTAACAGATTATGAGGGGAAGTTTGAGGAATTGTCAAGGTATGTGCCGTCATATGTTGATACTGATAGAAAGAAAGCTAAGAGATTCCAGCAAGGCTTGAAGCCATGGATCAGAGGGAAGGTAGCTATTTTTGAATTGGATACCTATGCCGGGGTTGTAGAGAAAGCTATGATCGCAGAGACAGAGAGTGAGATGTTCCAGAAAGAAAAAGAAAGCAAGAAAAGGAAAGTTGAGGGAAGTGAGGGTCAGTCACAAACAGGGAAGTTTCCAAATTTTAAGAAAGGCAAGTTTCAGCCAGGGAGAAATTTTAATTTCAGGAGACAAAATGCAGGAGACGGAGGCCAGGGCAATCGTCCAGCTAATGTGAATCAGCCGAATCAGTTAAGATTAATTTTTCTAGATTGTCAAGTATGAGGAAAGAAGCATGGAGGAGTTTGTAACAAGTTGAATGTGGTATGTTTTAAATGCAACCAGAAAGGGCACTACTCGAGGGAGTGCCAAAATCAGCCAGCAAGAGAGCCAGCAAATAAGGATCAGCCTATCCGGAATCCAGCAGTGAAGGTTCCAGTCATTGGATTTACATGCTTTAAATGTGGGAAGCCAGGACATATGGCTAGGGATTGCAAGACACCAGCCCCAGTCAGTAATGCATTAAGGATTATGGGATATACCCCAACAGTGAATGAGACTCCGAGGGCTAGAGTTTTTGACATGTCGGTGAAGGATGCGATCCAGGATGCGGATGTCGTGGCAGGTACGCTTAATATGAATTCTTTATGTGCCAAAGTGTTAATAGATTCGGGAGCAACTCGATCGTTTGTTTCACAAGATTTTGTTAGTAAGTTAAATTGTCCAGTTGGGTATTTAAATGAAATAATGACTGTGGAATTAGCAAATCAAGAACGTGTAAATGTTAACCAAGTTTGTGGGAATTGTGAGATTGAGATCTCTGGTAGTAAATTTTGTGTAGATTTGATACCATTTAAGTTAGGAGAATTTGATGTTATATTAGGGATGGATTGGTTATCTAAGCATGATGCTCAGATAGATTGTCGAAATAAGAAAGTAATGGTGAAAACGCCAGACGAAAGAATAGTAACGTTCAAGGGACAGAAGCAGGTAAAGAAGTTCTTAACGATGATTCAAGCCAAGAAGTTACTACGACAAGGATGTGAGCTTTTCGTAGCATATGTGATCGACAGAAGTCAGGAGCCAGTAAAACTTGAAGATATTCCAGTTGTGAAGGAATTTCCAGACGTATTTCCCGATGAGTTACCAGGACTTCCTCCAGATAGAGAAATTGAATTTGCAATCGACTTAGCACCTGGAACCGAACCAGTATCCAAGGCCCTGTATAGAATGGCGCCCGTTGAGATGAAAGAGTTAGCAAACCAATTACAAGAGCTGTTAGAGAAAGGAGTAATCAGACCCAGCGTATCCCCGTGGGGTGCACCGATATTATTTGTCAAGAAGAAAGATGGAAGCATGAGACTGTGCATTGACTATAGAGAGCTCAATAAGTTGACAATCAAGAATAAGTATCCGTTACCCAGAATTGATGATTTGTTTGACCAATTGAAGGGAGCCAAGTATTTCTCCAAAATCGATTTAAGATCAGGATATCATCAACTGAAAATCAAACCAGAAGATATACCAAAGACAGCTTTCAGGACAAGGTATGGACATTATGAATTTCTAGTAATGTCTTTTGGATTGACCAACGCCTCAACAACGTTTATGGACCTGATGAACAGAATTTTCAAGGAATATTTGGACAAGTTCATTATAGTATTTATAGATGATATTTTGATCTATTCAAAGACGGAGGAGGATCATGCGGAACATTTAAGGACAACTTTGGAGATTTTAAGGAAAAAGAAGTTATATGCTAAATTGTCGAAGTGTGAGTTTTGGCTACACGAAGTTCAGTTCTTAGGACACATAATCAGTAATGAAGGGATCAAAGTGGACCCGGCAAAGATCGAGGCAATTACGAATTGGGAAAGACCGAGAACACCCACTGAGGTAAGAAGTTTCTTGGGATTGGAAGGATATTATCGACGATTCGTTCAGAATTTCTCAAGAATTGCAACACCATTGACAAAGCTTACATGAAAGAATGAAAAGTTTATATGGAATGACAAGTGCGAAGAAAGTTTTCAGGAATTGAAGCGGAGATTAATCACAGCACCTGTTTTGTCACTTCCAGATGATCAAGGGAATTTCGTAATTTATAGCGATGCTTCTTACAAAGGATTAGGATGTGTTCTTATGCAGCACGACAAGGTGATTGTGTATGCGTCAAGGCAATTGAAACCACACGAACAGAAGTACCCTACTCATGATTTGGAGTTAGAAGCTATAGTTTTCGCTTTGAAGATTTGGAGACATTATTTGTATGGAGAAAAGTGTGAGATTTTCACGGATCACAAAAGTTTGAAATATATATTTACCCAGAAGGAACTTAATATGAGACAAAGGAGATGGTTAGAATTGATCAAGGATTATGATTGCTCAATTAATTATCATCCCGGTAAGGCGAACATTGTAGCAGATGCGTTAAGTCGGAAGGAAAGGTTAAATGTGTTATCCGTACCTGAAGAGATATATAAAGAATTTTAAAAATTGGAATTGGAGATTAGAATTTGCAAGCCTGAGGAAGCAAAAGTGTACGGTATGATTTTCCAACCGGAGTTATTGGAGAAAATAAAGATATGCCAGAAAGAGGTAATGGATCAAGATATAAATAGTTTGGTAGGTGAGGAATTATGCACGCAACAAGATGATCAAGGTATTCTTAGGTTTTCTTCAAGAATTTGGATTCCACCAGTGACGGAGCTGAAAAATGAAATTTTACAAGAGGCACATAGTTCAAGATATTCCATCCATCCAGGGAGTACCAAAATGTACAAAGATTTAAAGAAGAATTATTGGTGGCCAGATATAAAGAGGGAAATTACGGAATGGGTTAGTAAATGTTATACATGTCAGAGAGTTAAAGCAGAGCATCAAAGACCAAGCGGATTGCTACAGCCATTGGAGATTCCAGAGTGGAAGTGGGAACATATTACCATGGATTTCGTAGTTGGATTACCAAGGACAAGGGCTAATCATGATGCCATTTGGGTTATAGTAGATAGACTTACCAAGTCAGCTCATTTTCTGCCTATAAATGAACAATTTTCGCTCGACAAGTTAGTTCATATGTACTTGAAAGAGATCGTAGTTTGTCATGGAGTTCCAGTGTCTATTGTATCTGATCGAGATCCAAGATTTAATTCAAGATTTTGGAAGAGTTTTCAAGAATGTTTGGGAACAAGATTGAATATGAGTACGGCCTATCACCCCCAAACGGATGGCCAAAGTGAAAGAACGATCCAGACAATCGAGGACATGCTATGTGTTTGTGCTATTGATTTCAAAGGAAGTTGGGACGAGCATTTACCCCTGGTAGAGTTTGCCTATAACAACAGTTATCACGCCAGCATTGGGATGCCACCTTATGAAGCCCTTTATGGACGCAAATGTAGATCTCCAGTATATTGGGACGAAGTAGGAGAACGCAAAATACTCGGACCCGAATTGGTGCAGCAGACAAAGGAAGTTGTTGAAATTATCCAGAAAAGATTAATAGCCGCACAAGATCGTCAAAGGAAATATGCAGACCAGTCAAGAAAAGACATGGAATTTGAAGAAGGAAGCTTGGTATTATTGAAAGTATCACCGTGGAAAGGACTAACAAGGTTTGGGAAGAAAGGGAAGCTAAACCCAAGATATGTCGGACCTTTTGAAATCCTAAAGCGTATTGGCAAAGTAGCTTACGAGTTGGCGTTACCTCCGCACATGGAGCACATTCACAATATTTTTCACATATCAATGCTTAAGAAATATAATCCAGACTCCAGGCATGTAATAGAATATGAGCCAATAGAACTTCAAGCAGATTTATCATATGTAGAGAGTCCGATAGAGATTCTAGAGGAAAGAGAGAAAGTATTGAGAAATAAAGTGGTAAAGTTAGTAAGAGTATTGTGGAGAAACTCAAAGGTTGAAGAGTCAACCTGAGAGTTAGAAAGTGATATGAGAGAAAAGTACCCTCATTTGTTTTCTTAGAGATTCTGAGGACAGAATCCTTTTAAGGGGGAAGGATGTAATATCCGGGATATATCGTGTAATTATTTTTGCTATTATATAATTATTATGTGTGTTCAGTATCTATTCTGTGAGCTAATTGTTAAGTGTTATTTGTACTTGAATATTCAAAAATAATATTAATTGAGTATTTTAATTTTTATATGTCCAAAATAAAATATAGATAATTGTCATATCTTCCTAATTATTTTTATGTTGGTTTATGGATTTATAAGAATCATATGAAATTTCTAAAATCTTTTTCCGGGTAATTAAAATCTATTTTATAAAAACGGGAACCAACCGACGTCAACCGTTGTTACGTTTTTGGAACCCGAAACTCTTTCGAGAACTCCTTCCTAACCTAATTGTAATATTCCGAGCATATTCCATGTTTCGACTTTTTCGATCCGGCGTACGGTTTGTCCTGCGCGGGTCCCGGCGCAACATTTTCGATACAATATTCGTTTCGATAAATCAATAAAACCCGTATTTTCGATAAACGAGAGCTTTTTATTAAACTATCACAATTATCACTTCGTAATACGTGTAACCAGGCGCTGAGACCAAGACCGCAGTATAAATTGTACTGATTTGGATAATTATCCCGAAAACCGATACCGTTTGGATCAGTTTTTACAAATAAACGTACCGTTTTATATCCGGAATGATCCAACGGGATCCTAATTTTCCGTAATTATAAATAGCCTTTTACCATATTTTATTTCGTATCAAAATCATTTGCAGACAGATAATTATATAATTTTCAGAGAAAAACCCTAATTTCCTAAAACTGTTCTAAGAATCAAACAAGCATTTGGAGGTGTTATTGAATTCGGTTTGGAAAGCTCGAGTAACCAATCTGAAGGTCTTGAAGAGCTCTACCAGATTCTGTAATCCATACACCTGCAGAAATCAAGGTTATTTTTCTAAAAATTTATTTATTTTCGAATTTATTTTATTAAAAATATGAATTTTTGTTCGGATGATTGTTTGTTTGATTTGATGATTGCATGTTGTAGAGCTTGTTTTCCTGATGATTTTCATATGTCATACGTCTGATTTGGAGTTCAATAACATGTTCAAATTTGAGTTTGATTTTCAAATTTTAAAATTAGGGTTTATAACCCGTATGAATGTTCTTAATTGAAATTTGGGGGTTTCTTATTCTGTGATAGATTGATGTTGTGTTATAGTGGGTTGTGTTCTCTGTGAAATTTGCAATCTAGTCGTATAAGTTTCATGAACCAACGAGGTCTGTAGAGAAGGGAGTTGTGTTTTGAAGTTTTCCGATGTTCGCCGGAAACTGGAAAATTTCACGGCCAAATTCCGGCCAACTCAGGGATTGTTAGGATGAATTGATTGCATGGTTGTGTTCCTGGTAACCTGTAGATGTGATCTGGAGGTGTTGGTGGGGTGAGGACGCCGGGAACGTGTTCTCCGGCCATCCCCGACTTTTTCCGGCGACTGGACTGCAAAATTGCAGTTTGGTCCCTGCAGTTTTGAAAACGATGCAGTTTGGTCCCAGTAGTTTCCAGACTTTGCAAAAATTGGATTTCTGTTTTAAAAATATTTAAAAATCATATTTCCTATTTATTTTTATTTTAAAAATTCATTTTTAATTTCTGAAAATTCTAAAAATTATTATTTTAATTCTGAAAATTATTTTTAATTCAAAAATAAATCTAAATTAATTAGTTAATTAATTCCAGTTAATTCCTAATTGATTAATTGGTCAGTTAATTCAAAAATTAATTGATTAATTGATTTAATTAATTATTAATTGATTTTAATTAATTTTTTAATTAGATTTAATTATTTAAAAATAATTTAAAAAATTCTGAAAAATAGTTTCGAGCTTTAAAATATTATTCTAAATTATTTCCAAGGCTCGATAATTATTCTAAAATTATTTCGGAGCCAGAATTGGCCAACCGAACCCTGTTTATTAACCCGAAATTGATCCAACGACCCGTTTTAATTCCGAAAAATGTTTTAAAAATCATCTTAAATACCAGAAAGCCTATTTATGACCCGAGACTTCTTTATAAATAATATATCATTGATTACGTGATGTATTATGTGCTATATGTGACTTGTTAATTAACTATCGGTCTATATATTCGGTGTTTACTTGATTATCGCATAACTTTCAATCCGTTAATCGGATTTGGGTAAAACGAAGGGTAGATAGAAGTATGTGTTGAATAGAATTCCATGAGTAAATTATTGATAGATACTTATGATATATGAGCAGAAGAGGCAAGACGTAGGAAAGGGAAACAGATAGTTGAGGAGTAAGACGCTTGTGATTGGAAGCGAGTGCAGTGTAGTAAGCTAATATCAGGCAAGTGTTCTGAAATTTCTCGAGATATTGTAGTATTTGATAGTCAGATTGATATTGCAAGTGCTTTGAAGCACTGAAACCTAAACTCTGATTCCAGTTATTGTTCTTGAGCCATAAACCTTATTCTTTCTAGACCATTGATTGTTGTATACCTAAACACAAATCTCAAGTATACGGTATTATTCCACAAATACATGTAAACAAAATCCCAAACACTGAACTGGATTACTTGTACATTCAATCATTGTATCATATGCTTTGAAAGCCCAAATCTTTGAAACCCTGAAATGTTGATTCTTTTGTTATCCAATTCTTTCATTACCCAACATCCAAGCTTTTAAATTGCCTTATTGATCCTTACAAGGATTGAAACCCTTTCATTGTTAAACATTTATTGTTGTTAATGATTTCGGTTATTGTTTATTATTGCATATTCTATTATTATGTTAGAATTGGATTGTTTTTATAAAATTGTGGACCGGATTCGTGGTCAGACCATATAATGGTCAAGTTAGGCCAATGTGTGCCTTGGATCCAGTAGTTAGAGCAATGCTGTGTGCCTTGCTCGGGGTTAGTGCGTGACTGATCAGCAGCCTAACCTTAGTTTTTAAATTAAAAGTATAGTATCCAATTCTAAATCATAATCCATTGTTCACTTGATATCATAATCATATTCACCTGATGATCATTATTCTCAGTTTTGTCATTGTGACTTGCTGAGCTAGTTAGCTCATTTGTGCGATGTTGTTTATATTCTTTCTAGTTAAAAAGGAACCAGTTGGTAGCAAGGATCCCCAGTCCAGCGCGAGAGCTAGGGGTTCAGGTTGAGAAAGCTGAGCTAGTAGGCTTCTTTTGGGATAATTTAAATTTGTCAAAGTTTGTACTAATGTTTAATACTCAGTTTGAGTTTGTAATAGTTGGGATTTGAACGGTTTGTAATATATTAGTGTGTTTGACTTGTGTGCATACTTTAACCTGTTGCGGTCCGTGGTGGTTGGTAAGTAGGGTCACTACATATATTATTATTATCTTTATTATTGTTATAAATAGGTTATAATTAAGGTGTGTGTGTGGACCCCAAACTTCTGACCCGGGTTTGGAGGGCGCCACAACCGCAACAACTCCAGCTAGCTCAATCTAACTCAATCTGGAATCCTAGCTTGTACATTGAACTGGGAAACCTCGCTATCAACCGTATCCTTCTTAACTGTAGAATACATAAAAAGATTCGCAAGAGTGAGCTAACTAGCTCAGCAAGTCACAATGACAATAATTGGGGTTAATCAATGATTAAACAAGATGATTCAGAGGAATCAAGTTTATTGCTAGACAATCATTAGAATTGGATATTCATTTTAAGTTTTAAAACCAAGGTTAGGCTGCTGATCAGTCACGCACTAACCCCGAGCAAAGCACACAACACTGCTCTAACTACTTGATCTAGGCATACATTGGCCTAATTGACCATAGATATGGTCTGACCACGAATCTGGTCCTCATATAAAAAAAACTATCCAATTCTAAAGCAGTTCAATATGATAAACAATATAATTCGATAAACAAGATCATAATCAATGATGGTTAAACACTTGAATAAAAATGTTAAGAAACTCATGGACATATCAAGGGTATATCAAGGTATGTATAAGAAACGGTTTTCATTTTGTAAAATGATCAGGTATTGGACGAATACTGATTTTTCAAGGTATAGTTCTTTGATGTTATAAAGAATGGTTGGAGTATAAAAGTTTATGTGTTTTCAAACAATTTTTGCTTCAGTGTTTGGTGTTTGGTAGTTATACATTTGGGGAGTGGTATCATATTTGTGTGATTTGGTATCTGAGGATCAACAAAGGATGGTTTACAAAGAACAAGGCTTACGGCTCAAGATCAAGAAAAATCAGGGTTCAAGGGTAAATAGTTTAAAGCACTAGCAATATAAACAAGAGTTATTTTGAATAAGAGCGACATGGTATGGAACAGTTCGAAAATAATTGCGATTTATCTTGAAGAAAAGTTTGGAAGTACTTGCCTTATATGGCTTTATTACTATTACCGATCAACTCTGAGCCGACTCTGTCACTCAGGTTTTAACGTCCCACTACTAGATCCCATTGGATTCGACTTTGACACTCAGGTTTTTCTATTGAAACTCTACTGAGCTCGCCGACTAACCACTAGGTTATCTTTAGTCCATCGATACCAATTTTACCCAACGATATTCAAACCCGACTCGTAATTATGTATATTATAATAACACAGGCAACAAGTAGGGTTCACAATCTCGAAAATCGGTTCGGTGTTCATTTTCGGAAAATACATATACTCTTTATTTTACGAAATTAGGGTTATCGATTTGGCAGAATATTTCATCACATCGTACAACCAAGTTTCGTATAAAACACACATATATATATAGTCCCTCGACGTCCCGATATTCATCGGATATGCTCCCGTATTTCCGTAATTCAGTTTCCCGGAAATCGGGCAGCGTCTCCTTTGTTTATCGAACTACCCGTCGAAACACAGCCCCACCAGCACACACCAACATACACACAAGACGCCCGTACACAGACACGATATAGACATATATGAACACAATCGAGCAAGAAGAACATGGTAGTGGAAAAGCCGAAGGAATCACCGAAAACAACCGGCCGAAACTCACCGGAATTTGTTGTGGAAATAAAAAGAAAGGAAGAAAGTTTAGGGAATTAGTTAAATGGAGATATGCTAGAGATTAAAGGAAGAAACAAAGTGGTCGAGAGACAGGGAGAGATCGAGCGAGATGAAGGAGAGGAGAGAGATTGAGATGTTTTATAGAAAAAATGAAGTTATAATTCTTTGATTTGCACACATATCAACTGGACCAAATAAAAGGAATACATGTCCCATTTGGTTGATTAGTTGCACGACACGTGCAGTGCTTCTCTGTATATCCACATTTTCGTAACGATTTATTTGATATAACGAAATAAACTGTGAATTAATAGTACCCAAAACAATTTCAAATTAATTTTAAAATGATAGAAATATCCCGAAGTTAATAAAAATGTAAATTTCGTAATTTTTAAATAAATTTGGAAACGTAACTTTTACCCGCATTTACAGTTAACGAACCGAGATACACTTCAAATAAATTCAGAAAATCACGGAAACAGTCTTAAAATATTAGAAATATCCCGGAATTTATAAAAACGTAAATTTTGAAATTTTTAAACAATTTCTAAAACGCAACTTGTACCCGCTTTTATCAATTAAACGAATCGACGCGCGAGTGAAAATAACTTCAAAAATTCCCAAAATAATTTTAAAATTCTCAAAATAATACGAACTTAAGAAAATATAAGTTTCATGATTTTTGAAGATTTCCATAATTGAACATGGATTTTACCACTGAACATACTCAGAAAATCATTTATAAATAAAGAATTAATGAAATATATTCAATTTTTTATAAAATCCTAAAAATAATTAATGTAATTATAAAATCATAAAAAAAAATTTAAAGACACTTCAAATATTTATACAAATAAATTTGCGTTAAATCCACTTTTAAAAGTGCCAACAATTCAATATACTCAATAATTAACTACACGAACCACCCTGTACACCATAAATCACACATAAATAATAATAAGATAACATCGAGCTAACAAAACCTATACACATACTTTATTTATTTAACACTTCCACAATTACATATTTAAATAATTCAAAAATACACGAGTCGTTATACCTGTACTTTTGAGAACGATACAGTTTAGTCCCTGAAGTTTACAGACTTTGCAAATTTAGGATTCATGTTTTAAAAATATTTAAAAATCATATTTCCTATTTATTTTAATTACAGAAATTCGTTTTAATTACCAAAAATTCTAAAAATTATTATTTTAATTCCAAAAATTATTTTTAATTCAAAAATAAATCTAAATTAATTAGTTAATTAATTTTAGTTAATAATTAATTAGTTAATTGGTAAATTAATTCAAAAATTAATTGATTAATTGATTTAATTTATTATCAATTGATTTTAATTAATTATTTAATTAGATTTAATTATTTATTTTGATTTAAAAATTCCGATAAATAGTTTTGAGCTTTAAAAGTTTATTTTAAATTGTTTTCAAGGCTCGATAATTATTGTAAAATTATTTAAAAGCCAGATTCGGGTAATCGAACACTGTTAATTGTTTCAAAATTATTCAACGGCCCGTTTAAATTCTGAAAAATGTTTAAAAATTCATATTAAATATTCGACAAATCATTTTAACTTCAGATCTTCTTTGAAAAAGTATTTTCATCAAACATCTTACGTGTTATGTGTTATATGTGCACTGATTGATGTGTTAAATGCATATGTGTATATTATATGACTGTTTTGATCGTATCTTTCAATTCGTAAATCGGATTTGGGTAAAATGAAGGGTAGATAGAAGCTTATATCGAATAGAATCATGCGAGATGAGTATTGATAGATACTTGTGATATGTAAGCAGAAGAGGCAAGGCATAGGAAATGGAAGCAGATAGTCGGAGAATAGGAGATTGTGATTGAAAGCTAGTGAAACGTTAGCGAATTAAGATGAGGCAAGTGTTCTGAACCTTCTTAAGACATATTATGAATAATTGATAGTTTTGTTTTCATACTGCAAGTACTTTGAAGCACTAAGCCTAAACCTTGATTCCATTTATTGATCTTGGAGCCAAAAGCCTTATTCTTTCTGAACCATTGGTTGTTGAATACCCAGATATGAACCACAAACATACGATACTACTCCACAAATACATACAAGCTAAATACCAATTACTGAACTTAAATTGCTTAACACTCAAACCCTTATACCTTAAACATTGAAAGACAAATCCTCATAACCACAAGACTTTTATTTATTTGTTATCCAATTCTTGTACCGGTTGATAGGCTATCTTTGTAACTGCCATGTTGTTCCCCTATGAAGATTGTAAACCATCTTACATTTGAAACCCACTGTTGTTTATGATTCTGTTTATTGCTTTACATTGTTTATTCTGTTATTATTATAGAATTGGATTGTTTTATAAAATTATGGACCAGATTCGTGGTCAGACCATATTGGTGGTCAAGTCAGGCCAATGTGTGCCTTGGATCCAGTAATTTGAGCAGAGTTGTGTGCCTTGCTCGGGGTTAGTGCGTGACTGATTAGCAGCTTAACCTTGGTTTTTTTAAAATGAAAACTTAACATCCAATTCTAAATCACTGCTCATCCATAAACTTGATACCTTAAATCATTTCACTTGATCATTATTTAATCTCAGTATTGTCAATGTGACTTGCTGTGCTAGTTAGGTCATTTGTGCGGTTCTGTTTATGTTCTTTTCCAGTTAAGAAGGAACCCATTGGTAGCGAGGATCCCTAATCCAGTGCGCGAGCTAAGATTCCAGATTAAGAGGAATAAGCTAGCTGAAGACTTTTGTATTAGTTTAAGAGTTTGTAAGAATGTTTAATATTCAGTTGTAAATTTGAATAGTTGGGATTTGGACGCTAGTAATATAAGAGTGTGTGTATGGCTTGTGTGCATACTTTAACCTGTTGTGATCCGTGGAAATTAGTAAGTAGGGTCACTTCATATTGTTGTCTTTATTATTGTTATAAGCAGGTTTATAAATAAGGTGTGTGTGTTTGGACCCCCAAACTTCTGACCAAGGTTTGAAGGGCGCCACAGTTCGCGAAAATCGGACACCAAACCCAAATTTCAGAGAATCTGCAACATCTGATTCATATTCCATATCTAATATGATTCTGATAATAATAAAAAACATAAATCATGTATATATCAGTATACATACAGATTATATAATCATCATATGATTATACAACTCACATAAATATCATATATTCAAACCATATATATACACATATATTGTATCAACATCAAAACATGGCAAATCATGTCATGCTTGTATATCAAAATGGTTAAACACATAAATGAATTAAACACTTTCGCAAGTAGCCCTGATGCCATTGAAGGGTTTCGAACACATAAACGCAACAGAAATGATGTAAAATTTAATTAAAACTAGAATAAAGTCGAAACCCTATGTAGGATCCATGCGAAAATAGATATTTAATTCGTATTAAGAATCTTTACCTTAAAGAAGCTTTAAGAGTTCATTAATGGAGGATTAATGGAGTTCAAAACCTTGTTGAATCACCACATATCCCGCTCTCGCGATCTACGCTCTACGATATCCACACGAACACCTTTTCTTGAAGGATTGATGTGTGCTAGCACCCGAAAACTCCATCTCTACCTCTCTTCCTCTTTCTCCTTGAACGGCTAGGGTTTTGTAAACCATGCATCATTCTATATAATCATCCCTCAAAGAGTTTATATAGAGAGAAGAATGAGTTTTCTAATTATAATCTAATTATAATTAATGCTAATTCGAAATTCCAATTTATTATTTAATTTAGTCACACTTAATTAATTAATAATTTGTTTTGGAATTAGTTTAAGTAATTTCTCTATTTTATTTATTTAATTATTTAAGTCATACTTAATTAACATCATAAATAAAATAAATTACTTATTTAATTTAAATTCATAAGTTAAATTATTTATCCTTCAAGCGTTCTTTGTGTGTGACCTTTTAGCTTATTATCACGTTGGTAATAATTTTAATATCTCATATTAGAATTACAAACAATGAGCGGTATATAGTAATACATCATTGCTACCTGAGCATGTGTAGTGTAGTTTAATGATGCATGCGTAATTAGATTAAGGATGTATGTATTAGATACGACACCCATGCCATGCTTGCTAAATAAGATAAAATTTGTAACGATTCAAGATTCTAAAATGAACAAATAATTATGAGATTCTCATGTTTATGAAACATGAAATTAAATACTAATCTTCTTTTTTTCCGACATGGGCGATTTTTTCAAAAGCGAGTTCATTGAACTTGTAAGTTTGTGGGTTTTAAGCGAGTCCGTTGTGACTCCCTCACTACCTGGAAATCAAACAATTAACGAATATTGATTTGAAGTATTGTATTCAAGGAAAAATTGGGAATCTCTTTATAATGGGATCATGATCATTTTAAATTAACAAAACCCTAAAGTTAATATTAAGTTGATCAGATGCCTTCCGGTGAGTCCAATGCGTTAATCCCTAGATCAATGAGGAGTGAGTTTGCCAAAGTAAAGTACTCATATCTATCGTGGGAGATCTGTTGAAGTATGTTGATACTTTTTGACCATTGGGTTTAACTTAACTAAGTTACCATAATAGGATTGTGAAGTTAGAGGCAGAGAGTGTGGCGAAATTTATTATATAAATATGAACAAATATTGTTCCACCAAGCTATCCAAGAGTTATATAGTTGATATATTTGACAAATGTTGTCTACCTAAATAATCATATTTTAGGAGAAAATCCAAAGCTGACCTAACGCATGGTGAAATATGGGTCTTGGCTCACTAGAAAGGATATATAAAATATTATTTCCAAATTAATAGTTAGGGCTATTGATTTGATAATATGAATAGTTAGGGCTATTATTTCCAAATTAATAGTTGGAGATATATATTGTGAATATATATGAATAATCACTAAACATAATTTAATTATCATCTGTAGACTAATTCATTTTATGTATTTTAATATTATTGATATCAAATGATAAATAACATAAAAAACTTATCTATGTAATAGTCCTTGAAAAGGACAAGCTGACATGAAATAATTTCCTCGACTGACATAGGAACATGAGGATTGTCCTCAGGTTCAAGGATGTCACTCAAACCCCTCTCTTATTTCTTATAGCTGAGAATGAAACATATGATGAACGAAATATTTACCAGAAGCAAATTGATTATGCAACTGATGTTTGATGTCTCATGCTTGCAATTAGAAGTGCTGAGATTTAGAAGCAACATGAGTATATTTATGCTTATGATGTGATTGAGCACCTTAAAAAGATGTTTGAAGGATAGGCTCATCAAGAAAAAATTGACAATAATAAGGCACTATAAATTTGAATAAAAGGGAGAGTGAAATCCGGTTGGACCACTTGTTCAAAAGATGATAGGTATATACATACCTTGATATTTTGGGTTTTAAGATTGGTTTAAAGATTCATCTTGATTTGATCATGCAATCTTTAACCGAATTATATTCTCAGTTTGTTATAAAAAATGCATGAGATAAACAAAACACCCACTAAGTTGTTAGGCATGTTTAGAACTCTAAAACTAACATGGTAAAGGCATGAACTACGTTCATATTGATGGTGTACACATGAAATACAAATGGGAATGGAAAGTGGACAGGAAAAGTGAATATTTGATCTTTATCTTTGTCAAACTAGAGTCCAGTCCCAAAGGGGCTTTTTAAACTTATTAGTGGTGTTGCTAAAGAAGATGATTATCTCTTCTGTGGAAATAATCGGATGATTGGAAGTTACACTGTCGAGCTTAATTGGAAGATTTTAATAAGAAGACCAGCAAGGGTCAAGCTTCAAGTATCGGGTTAGAATTGGAGAAAAAGTTGTTGCTTTAGTTGGAGGAATTTGATACATAATTTTGCCTATAAGGTGAAGTTGCGAAGTTGCGAAGTTGAGAACTTGGTAAATTGTTAATATGTGCCCACTTTTAGCGAAGACATTATATCATTTTCTTGTCCGGATAAGAAAAGCTTTTCATTTTATTTAAATAAATAATAGTTGTTTATTTTTATTTCAATGACAAGGCTTATAATGTTGCACAGTTAGTTAACAATTTATATGTTCTATGATGACTCAAATCAAACATTACCTATAACCTTATCGTTAAGCCATATTATGAGAAAAGCATTTCTGAGTTACATATAGATGGATAGTTGGATAAATTTGATTTTGAATCATATAAAAGATGTGAAGCTTGTCTCATTGACAAAATGACTAAAATTTCTTTTACCCATTAAGGTGAAAGGGCCACCGAACTATTAGCACTTATACATTATGATGTATGTGGTCGAATGCGTACGATGGTAAGTGGCGATTTTTACTACTTCATAACATTTACAGATTACTTAAGCAGATATGGATATGTATATCCTACGAAGAACAAATCTGATTTTTTTGAAATGTTCAAAGAATATAAGGCTAAAGTAGAAAAGCAAATAGGGGAAAGTACAAAAATTCTACGATCAGATCATGGAGGAGAATACTTACGCCTCAAATTCAGGAGTTTTTTGAAGGAGTGTGATATTGTATCATAACTTACTCCTTCTAGAACACCTTAATGGAATAGAGTTTCTGAGAGGAGAAATGATACCTTGTTGGTTATGTTGCGATCGATGACGAGTCAAGCGGATCTTCCAATCAGTTTATCGGGTTATGCTCTAGAAACGGCTATATATACACTTAACCAAGTTCTGACAGAAGCGGTTCAAAAGACTTCATATTAGATATGGACTGAGAAACGTCACATCATGTCATTTATAAAAATTTAGGGATGTGAAGCGTTTGTGAAATGTTTAGCCTCTGACAAGCTTATACCAAAGTTAGATAGATGCTATTTTGTGGGATACCAAAGTGAGACAAAAGGGTATAGTTCTTATAATCATTCCGAGAACAAAGTATTTGTTGCTCGGACCGCTGTATTTCTTGAGGGAGAACTACTTTCTGAGAAAATCAGTAGGAGAATAATACGTCTCGATGAAGATCAAGAACCACATGATAATATTGAACTAGAGTTGGAACGAGATCAGGATGTACATTAAAATGTTGAATGTAATCAAATTCAAGAAACATAGGTTGTTCGTAGATCTAGTAGGATTCACCATGAACCTGAGAGATATTATGAATTTATTTTGACTCAAGATGGTGTTGTGATGTGTACGGATAATGGATCTAATAAAGGTATAAAACCTTCTTCACAACTTTGAATAAGTTAGAGTTTTAATAAATTTATGGAATCATGATGTAGGATAGATTTTAGTACCTTGTTAATTGTTTGGAAGTATTTAATTGGGTATGATGTTGAGGATGGATTTGGTGAACCAAGTAAAGGTTTCTTGAGTTAATAAGGATGTTAAATTGTTGATGACTGTGTCTTGGGAAATTAAGGATGATTTATTATAAACAAAATTTATGGATCGTAATCATGACTTCATTATAATGCTAAATTTTAGATATCATAGTTTTCTACAGAGGCACCAAACTTTTAAACTGTAATTTTCTGAATATAATGAATTGTAAGTTATAGAGTTTATCAGGAGGTCCATTTAGGCACTTGATTCGCTTGATTCCAACTTATGGTTTGAAAGTTAGGTATGTTTTAGTGAACACAACTTATACATTAAAAACTGTTATAGATTACCAACTTTGAGAGTATAAATGATCGTGTTAAAAACATTCAAAACTTATGAAAATTTAACAGAGGCTGGGTTATACATTCATTTAGCCCCTATAAAATGTTTAGCTCAAATTATGGTTTTCCAGTTTTAAAAAAATATTAGAGTCGTGGTCGCCTGGAGTGAAAACACCAAATGCAGCCCACTGCATAAAACCTAGTGCTGCAGGGTGGCTCTACCCAGAAAACTCTTTTAAAGTACATTGTTCTAAAATATTTTATAGATCTTGCACACAAAACTGGTACATCGATTGAGTTAACGGTTTGCGAGAAAACAATGTTTTAGTGAAAGCGGTATGAATAGTAAAACTCCGTAATTGACCGAACTTTTAAAATGATTTCCACCTATTTAAATTCATTTTTTGAAGCCAAAAATTTTATGATAAATACTACTGATACTTAGAAAGATCCTTGATATGGTTGTGTATTAAAATATTAATTTTTTAATTTATTAAAAATGTTAGAGTGTGAGTCACATAATATTAACATTCGGAAATGTCAACTCGTGGAGACCACTTTGACCGTCCATTACGGCCAAGGGTGATAGTTATTTTGAGTCGGTTGAATAACGAAAACTGCAAAGTATTACACTTATTGGTAATATAAGTTGTTGATTAGATTAGGAATACTGATTAAGGTTGTGATATATATTGGTTAAAAAACCCGGGAAGAGTGGAAGTCGGGGAACGTATCTTGGACACAGGGAAATTTTACGAACCCTACCTTTAATTTTTGTACATAGGTATGATGTAATATTGTGTTGATTTTCAAGTTACGAAGTATTATGACTTGAGATGGATAATTGATTTCAATATAGTAAAGTAATGGATTTATTCTTGTTAACGCTAGTAAGTAGCCTGGTATAATATATTTTATACCGAAAGTCGGTCGGTATAGTTATTTTAAAACCCGGAAGAGTCATTTGTAAATATTATTTATCAATTTTAAATGATAAAGCAAATATTCGTAAGGACTTGATGTCCCTCTACAGTTTATCAGATACCTCAAATCTTTTATCAAACGATTTCCAAAATCATTAATTACGTATTATTAAATATTATTTAGTCGATGAATATAATCTGAAATATTCATTTAAATAGGAAAATTTATTCCAAGATTTATTATTTAATTATTAATTATTTAATATATATTAAAGGTAAATGATTTCATCTTATTTTAAATTAGATAATGAATATTATTTAAATATTCATATTGGGAAATATTCAAGGTCTAATTATTATTTAATTATTAAATATTCCTTAATGGTTTTATATGAGTTAAAAATCATAAACCCTAAAAAATATTTCAGACTTTTGGAAAATTTTCCTAGTACCTTCAAATATTCTAAAGGTATTATTTCAATTTATTTTGAATAATTTGACGATAATTTCAAAGGAAACTCCCCCATAGATATATATTTGTTGAGAACTGTTAACTCACATTTATTATAGTACTTCCCCAAAAATTTCTGCAAGTACATTTATACATATATAAGATGAGATGTACCTCTCAACAAGTAAAACGCTTGGGAAACTCCTATATTGTTCGAGTTTCAAGTATAGAATAAGATTCTTTAAAAAGGACTGGGAGGGGTAGACTCTAGTACTACGGGTACTAGGGAAACTATGAAGGATACCGCATGTAAAGGTACTATATGTACTCAGGAACTTGTGAAGTGTGTGTATGTAATGACTGAGAAATTATGACTGATTTGTAAGATATTAAGTGAGTATTGTGTGTTTTAGTATATCATAAGAAAGCGTTGATCATAAAATATTAGTTGTTATGTGCTGTATGTGTTACGTGTGGGTTGAGATATTTTTCAAGTATTTTATTACGTGTTAAATACTATTATATTAAAAGTTATACTATCCAGGTTTCATTTTAATATTTGTTATTTCATATAGAGTAATTGACCGTATTTTGCCTCATATGGTGTATACCATATTGATTTTCCGAACATCCAATTAATTTAGAAAATATCTCATTTCGTGAAAAATGATTTTTCCGGGGCCTTACGGCTACTCAAAACCCCACAAAAATCATATTTTTATTTTTATAAAATTATGGGACTTTCACATACTTCATATATTTGCATTTATGGATTATTTATAATTTTTAGGAAATTTTGGCATATATTTTGTAATTATTTGGAATTAAAAATTTAAAAATTATTCCCAGTAAATTATTAATTAAGGGCCAATTAATTTTATTAGGAGATATAATTAAGGCCTAAATTATAATTAGGGATATTTTTCTGTAATTATAAATAGGCTTATTTTATTAATTAATAATATAAAAATTATTAAAAAATAAAAAAATTACTAAAATTCTCTGAAAATCGGGTTAGGGTTCTTAAATTCGGGTCGAAAATCAGTCAGTGATTTTGAGTGATTCTGAGCATCAAATCCTATCATGTAAGTACTCAAATTGAAATTTTTGATCTATTCTGTCAGTTTATGGTATCATTTTCATGCTTAGATTCATTGATTTTCAATTTCGATTTCTAGGGTTCTTGACTGAAATTAGGGCTTTTTTATTCTAGGGTTATTTAATTGATTTGATTGTTTCTATAGCTTTATATGATCGTGTACAGTTGATTTATGCTATCAATTACAACAAATGAATCCTAGATAGTCTAATTCGATTACTAGGGTTTATGTCCAATTTTTGATTTAATCTTTTTTTTATTTTGATTAATCATTGGTTATTTAGGTGTTAGGGGTTTCATTATACAGTTAACAAGCTTTGATTTGAGATATTAAACGTGAAGTTTCATGTATAAATCTGCAAGAACGATGCTTGGCCGAAGTTCAACCAGATTTGGTCGGAGATGATTATTCCCGGATGATTATGGTCAGATATTTATTGGGTTGCGTTGCTGATGTTGTCTAGAATCGAAACCCTGTGAAATACAGACCAAACGAAGTCGATTTTTGCCTGAAATAGAGTGGACGAACTCCGTGAAACTCACCGAAATCTGGGAATTTTCCGGTGTATTATTTCGGACCCGACCTGTTCATCTTGACCCGGTTACAACCCGGTTTTGATCCAGAAAAACCAAATACAATTCTGAAAACCTGCTTTTGGCTTTTATCTATATTTTTATATTTATAAATTCAAAAATTAGTTTTATTTATTTAAATTAATTGATTAATTAATTCAACTAATTAATTATTTAATTTTATAAATAAATCTAAATTATTTTCTAACATTTGAAATTATTAATTTATTCCTAATTATTTATTTATTTATTTATTTATTATTTAAATTGATCAATTATTTTAATAATTAATCTGTTTATATAAATAATTTGTATTATCTTCAGTTAATTTCCAAAAAATATGGGAAAATCATTTTTATTTCTGATTTTTTCTGAATAATTATTTAAAAATATTTTTAATGATTTATTAAACTGAATAATCAATTATTTTGAATAATAATTGGTTTATTCATTTTAATTAATTATTTATTGAATCGTTATCCATTTTAAATGGTACGAACGCTCCTAAATTTAGAAAAATGATATGTTTTCTATAAAAATAGTTTTAAATCCTAATTTCTTTCAGAAAAGAATTAGATTTCGATATTTATTTATTTATAGACCCAGTTAATTAGAAATATGTGTTAAATAAATTCTAAAAATTAGGAAATAAGTCAGATATTGTGCAATAATTCGTAGAATGACTCGATTTCAATTCTAAAAATATTTTAATGACCTCAGTGACTATCTGACTTACGTGCTATGTTATTTATGTGGTTAATTGAGTCCACAATGCTAGTTTAAATTAATACGAGTTAGTTACTAACGTACGGGTAGACAATAAGGGTTGCGTGGATTCAAATTGATGTACAATCAAGGAACAAATCAATTGAATTGGTATATTTCCTTTATAGATACGAATCGAGCAAAGCAGTACAAGCCATTGCTAGATATCAGTTATAGATTGGGAATAGATCGCGTACCAGACAAGTTTTCACCCGTATTCTAAATTCAGAATAGTGAACTGAAATACTTATTCCTATATCTGATTACAAGTTCTTGATAGACTGAACATATAATCTTCATTTAAGTTCATTGTAAATTAATTACTGTTCTTTTGATAATTCCTTTACAATAATTCTGATTATCCTGGAATATTGAATACCTCAATTTATATTCCAATAGATTATACACTATTTATATCTATATACAACTCGTGATGTTGGGATAACATCAAAGCATACCGATTGTTTCAGATGCTTATCTTATGGACTGGATGGTGACGAATAGGGCCAGGATGGACTTGACCCTTTTTTATTAGGCCAGAATGAGTCTGGGTACCCGATATTATAGTGGGTCTATGCGGATGGGCATAGATCCGCACTGTATTATAACGACCGAGAAATTACGCTTGTATTATATCTTAATAAAGATGATTTATGTATATTATTATGTTGTTAAGTGTGTTGAGTCATAAAACCCTAGCTGTTATGTGCTATGTGTTATCTGTTTCGACCAGAACGTGTTTTGGGTAATTATCGAGTATTTTATTGTAAGTTAAATGCTTTTACATCAAAAGTTATGTTAGATATATTTGATAATGTCATGTGTAATATGATTTGTGTTTAGTTTTCAGATCTTACCTAACAAGACAAATCAGTACTTAACTGGAAATCAGCACTAATACTGAAGACAGAACTTAAGATATCAGAAGATATTTATCAGGAGATAATATCAGGACTTAAGATGACTTTCAGATAAGGCAGGCGGATGATTGAAAGGAAAGAAGATCAAGACTAAGACAGAAAGAAATATGCATGAAGAAGGAATTCTATGAAGAATAGAATACTTGGAAGAAAAGATAACTAGTTGATATATTTTAGGAAGAAGAATTTTATTTCATATCAATTAGAACATTATCTTGTAACTGTGTAGTATATAAACACAGGCATAGGGTTTACACTATAAGTGTTATCATTATCGAAGTTATTATTCTTTGTAACCCTAGCGGCTTTCGTGATAATTTGTTCATCACTGATAGAGGACAGTTCCATATTGTAACAGAGTTTATTGTGTTGAATAAAATCCGTGTTCAGTTACTTGTGTTCTTAATTTAGATTTGATTGTGCTAAACACTGTATTCAATGCCCTTCTACAGTGTGTGTGACCTAACAAGTGGTATTAGAGCAATATGTTAACACACAAACAGTTTAAGATCCAAAAACAATCATGTCTGAAGAAAAAACTCCAACCAAGCCCACCAAAACTGAAGAACCACCAAAAACCATAACCCATAGTCAATATGAGACTATAAGAGTTCCCATGTTGAAACCTTCTGCGTATTCCATATGAAAAGTGAAGATGGCTATGTTTCTGGAAGTTACAGATCCAGAATATCTCGACAGGATTAATGAAGGACCACATATGCCAACCAAACTCTCTGTGGAAATTGCTGGTCAGCCAACAAAGTCTGTACCAAAGGAGAAAAGTGATTACACTGCTGAAGATATCTCATCGATTGCGAAGGATGTAAAGGTAAGATACTTGGTGCATAGTGCCATTGATAATGACATGTCAAACAAGGTAATTCAATGCAAGACCGCAAAAGATATATGAGATGCTTTGGAAACAAGGTGTCAGGGAACTGATTCAATAAAGAAGAACATGAAGACTATACTCACTCAAGAGTATGAGCACTTTGACTCAAAGCCTGATGAGTCATTAACTGATTTAAATGATAGATTTGTCAAACTCTTGAATGATTTGTCATTAGTTGACAAAGAGTATGATATTGAAGATTCAAATCTTAAATTCCTGTTAGCTCTTCCTGAAAGATGGGATTTGAAGGCCACAATAATAAGAGACAACTATAATCTTGATGAAACAACTCTTGATGAAATTTATGGGATGCTCAAGACTTATGAACTTGAGATGGAACAAAGAAGCAAGAGGAATGGAAGAAAGTCAAAGACAGTTGTTTTTGTGGCTGAGGAGGAAAGTCCCAAAGTTGCTGCCTCAAAGAAAGGCAAGGGAAAGGCTCTCATCATAAAGTCTGATACTGAGTCATCAAGTTCTGATAGTGATGATGACTCAGAAACTGAAAGTATACCTGAGATGGACCCTGATGAGGAGATGATGAAGCAGTGTGCTCTTATGGTGAAAGGAATCACAAAGATTGCATACAGGAAATTCAGGAGAGGAAAGAAGTTTTCCAGGAAATGTGCAAGTTCTGATAAGAAAGGTTTCAGAAAATCTGAAGGCAAAGGAGGAAATTCTGACAGAGGAGATTACTCAAATGTTAAATGCTACAACTGTGGTGAGAAAGGCCACATATCTCCAGATTGCAGAAAAGGAAAAAGTGACAAAGGCAAGGCTCTTATCACAAAGAAGAAAAGCTGGTCAGATGCTTCATATTCTGAGGATGAGGAAAACTATGCCTTGATGGCAAATGCTGATAGCAGTTCTGATACTGCTGACTTAAAGGTACCTCAAACTACTTATCCCTTTCATACTGAAGATATTACTGAGTTGAGATGATATCTTAAGACCATGTTCATTAGTTATAAAGATCAAACTTTAACATGTGAAAGATTAACTTATGAAAATCTTACTTATAAGAAGAGGAATGATTATTTAGAAAAAGAATTAGTCATGTTCCATCAAACTCAGAAAGATAGAGATGATGCCTTTTATGTTAGGGATGAAGTACTAAAAATGAATGAATCTCTAAAAACTGAGTTAGAAAAGGAAAGAGAGATTATCAGGACTTGGACTAACTCTGGTAAAGCAACTCAGGATATTCTTAATAGTGGAAACTGGAAAGAGGGCTTAGGTTATAGAGATGATAAGAACAGTAAGGGAACTGTAGAAACTGAGCCTATAGTTGTTAAACAAAAACCAAAGGTAAATCCTGTTAAGTTTGCAACTGCAAAGTCTGATATTGAGAAATCAGAAGTTAAGGAGAAAGTAACTTCTGACAAACCTAAACAGGATAAGCCAACTGAAGTTAACATAGGCTTAATGACTAAGAAGCAGTTTACGCATAAGCTGAAAGATGTTAAGAATGTAAACAAGGTAAAGCCACCTAGGAAAAATAGGAATGGAAAGGAAGGTGTGAACAAAAGTAACAATTATAAGCCTGTTCCTAATGCTCCTAGAAAAACATGTCATAACTGTAGAAATTCTAACCATCTGGCTTCTTTTTGCAGGAAGAATAAGAATATAAACTCCTTACCTTCAAAATCAGGAGTTAAGAGTCACTATGTTAGATATAAGCCATAAAATCCTTGTTTTCATTGTGGTAGTTTATAGAATTCCATTTATACTTGTAAGGAATATCATAGTTTGTACTATGATTATTATCAAATAAAACCTTCTTTAAAGAAAGTTGGCATTATTCCTTCTAGTGTAAGTTCTGATGCAAAGTCTGATATTGCAAATTCTGATAAGAAAACTGTTAACATAAACTCTGATGCTAAATCCGCTGCAAATGTTAACAAACTTAATAAGGCCAAGGGATCCAAGCAAGTCTGGGTCCTTAAAACTAATCATTAGTGGTCTTTGTGATTGCAGGGCAATATGAATAATATCCCAGTTCTGGACAGTGGATATTCAGGACATATGACTGGAAATAAAGCCCTGTTATCAGACTTTGTGGAGAAAGCTGACCCGTGTATTTCTTATGGAGATGGAAACATTGGAAAAACTCCGGGATATGGCAATATCAATCTTGGGAATGTCATCATTGAAAAAGTAGCTCTGGTCTCAGGACTTAAACATAATCTGCTAAGTGTGAGTCAAATTTGTGATAGATGTTATCATGTGGATTTCTTTGAAGAACACTGTGAAGTTGTAAGCAAATCTACATGCAAAGTTGTTCTGAAAGGATACAGGCATGGTAACATTTATGAAGCCAAGCTTTCAACAAGTACTGATGGCTCTGCAATCTGTCTGTTAAGTAGAGCATCAATAGAAGAAAACTGGGATTGGCACAAGAAACTCTCTCATTTAAATTTTAAAAATATAAATGAACTAGTCAAGAAAGATCTTGTGAGAGGACTGCCAAAATCAGTATTTGCTCCTGATGGCCTTTGTGATTCATGTCAGAAGGCAAAACAAAGAAAATCTTCATTCAAGAGCAAGACTGAATCATCAATTCTTGAGCCTTATCACCTACTACATGTTGATCTATTTGGTCCAGTTAATGTCATGTCTATTGCAAAGAAGAAATATGCTATGGTCATAGTGGATGAGTTCACCAGGTACACATGGGTGTATTTCTTGCACACAAAAAGTGAAACTGCATCTATCTTGATTGATCATGTCAAGCAACTGGATAAATTGGTCAAAGATTCTGTGAAGATCATAAGAAGTGATAATGGCACTGAGTTCAAGAATTTGATCATGGAAGAGTTCTGCAAAGACCATGGAATAAAGCAGGAATTTTCTGCTCCTGGAACTCCACAACAAAATGGAGTTGTTGAAAGAAAGAATAGAACTCGTATTGAAGCTACATGAACTATGCTTGATGAAGCAAAGTTGCCAACCTACTTTTGGACTGAAGCTGTGTAGACTGCTTGTTTTACTCAGAATGCAACACTTATCAACAAGCATGGAAAAACACCATATGAGATGGTGAAGAAAAAGAAGCCAAATCTGAAATATTTTCATGTATTGGATGCAAGTGTTTTATTCTTAAGACTCATCCCGAAAAACTATCCAAATTTGATCTAAAAGATGATGAAGGAATTTTTGTTGGATATCCACTTTCTACAAAAGCCTTCAGAGTCTACAATTTAAGAACAAGGGTTGTCATGGAATCTATCAATGTCTCTTTTGATGATAAGAAGATTACTGGACTTGAAGATTTCAATGATCATGGTCAGCTGAGATTCGAAAATGAAGTTTTAAATTCTAATTTTGTAAATCCTGACAGTCTAAATCCTTATACTGCAACCTCTGATGAATTAAACTCTGATGTTATTGAAACTGTGGTGACTACGCCTAAAGAAAATGCACCTGTGCAGGGGGGGCATACTGAAGATCCAACCACATCTCAAGAAGCATCAGAACCTACAACAAGCTCTTCAAGTTCTAATGGGCCAAGTTCTAATAATTCTGGAAACTCATGTTCTGATATTTCTGGAAACGCAAATTCTGAAGGATCCAACTAAAAGAGCATAATTTCAGGGGGGCATCAGAAAAAGTTGATGGAGACAGCATGGATCATGGGGGAGCATCCAGTTCTAGAGATAACCTTCCATCTGCAGGGAAGTGGACTAAAGCACATACACCTGACTTAATTATTGGAAATCCTGATACAGGTGTCAGACATAGAACAGCTACATCAAATGAATGTCTCTATCATTCTTTTCTTTCTCAGACTGAACCAAAGAAAGTGGAAGAAGCTCTTCAAGATGCTGATTGAGTGTAAACAATGCAAGAAGAGTTAAATGAATTTGAAAGAAATAAAGTCTGGACCCTAGTGCCAAGACCAAAGAACAGGTCTGTTGTTGGTACAAAGTGGGTGTTCAGAAACAAAACTGACAGTGATGGCATAATTACAAGTAACAAAGCAAGGTTGGTTGCAAAAGGATACTCTCAACAGGAGGGAATTGATTATGATGAAACATTTGCACCAGTTGCTAGATTGGAAGCCATAATGATATTTTTGTCTTATGCTGCTCACAAGAAGTTTAAAGTCTTTCAAATGGATGTGAAAAGTGCTTTTTTTAATGGATAATTGGAAGAGGAAGTATATGTTGAACAACCTCCAGGCTTTGTAGATCCCAAATTTCCCAATCATGTCTACAGGCTTGATAAAGCACTTTATGGCCTTAAGCAAGCTCCAAGAGCATGGTATGAGACTTTAGCTCAGTTTCTTCTGGAAAGTGGATTTAACAGAGGGACTATTGACAAAACACTGTTTTACCTCAACCATGGAAAGGACTTACTTTTGGTGCAAATATATGTTGATGATATCATTTTTGGTTCTACAAATGACAGACTTTGTAAGAAATTTGCCAAGCTGATGCAGTCAAGATATCAAATGAGTATGATGGGAGAACTTAACTATTTTCTGGGCCTTCAAGTCAAGCAGAATGAAGAAGGAACTTTTATTTGTCAATCTAAGTACACCAGAAATTTGTTGAAGAAATTTGGAATGCAAGATTGTTCAAGTACATCCATTCCTATGGCCACTGCAACAAAGTTGGATAAGGATACTGGTAAAACAGTAGATATTACTGATTACAGAGGTATGATTGGTTCACTACTCTATCTAAATGCAAGTAGACCTGATATCATGTATGATACTTGTCTTTGTGCAAGATTTCAAGCTGATCCAAGAGAACCTCACTTAAAAGCTGTGAAAAGAATTTTCAAGTACCTTAAGGGTACAGCTGATATGGGATTGTGGTATCCTAGAGAATCAGACTTTAAGCTAATAGGTTACTCAGATGCAGATTTTGCAGGATCCAAAATTGACAGGAAAAGCACAAGTGGAAGCTGCCAATTTCTTGGAGGCAGATTAGTTTCTTGGTCTAGCAAGAAATAGAAGTCAATTTCCACATTGCTGCAGGAAGCTAATACATTGCTGCAGGAAGCTGTTGTGCACAGATTTTTTGGATGAAGAATCAGTTACTGGATTATTGGTTAGAATTTTCTAAAATCCCTATTTGTTGTGATAATCAAAGTGCTATTGCTATGAAAGGTAATCTAGTTCAACACTCAATGACAAAGCACGTCAGCATTAGGTACCACTTCATACGAGAACATGTGGATGAAGGTACAATGGAATTGCATTTTGTTCCAACAGATGAACAACTAGCAGATATCTTCACAAAACCATTGTGTGAAGCTACTTTTACAAGATTGTTAAATGAACTTGGAATGGTTTCAGGTTCTTTCTCTAAATCTGCTTAGCTTATGTTCTGATACATCAGATTTTATGATCAGTATCTACAGATATTACAATCTTTGTGTATTATGTGCTTAAATTGAAAATTACTTAAGTGCTGATTGTTGTCTGATGTGAATTTCTAAACTCTGATAGTGATATGAATGTATCTGTGACTATTCAATCCAATGAGGATAACTGTGCTAGATGCTGACCTAGTAGTCTTTAATATACTAAAGATCCCATGTTTGAAGTAATTGTTTATGTGGAAATCTTTTAACACAAGCAAATTCTGATATTGAGCTTAGTTAAGTTTACTTTGTGTATCTTATTACTAAGTCAAAAACTAGAATAATGCTTCTTATCTGTTAAGTTCTGATGTTAGTAAATCTGGTAGATGTACTAAGTGCTGATAAGCCTCACTTATCAAAAGAAAAAGAAAAGAAAAGAAATAAAAATCAGGTACTCCTTTGAGATCTAGAGTAAAAATATGGAAGGGAAGACCCAAGTGCGTTGCTGGTATTAAGTAATATGCATTAGAAAAACAAAATAAAATTTTCTTGGTGACTTTTCACACTCTATGATTACTGGAGGAATACTCTGATAACAGCATAAATTCTGATAAGCAGTCGTGACTCACTTACACTGAGAAGCCACTGTAAAATAGAATTTCAAAAGATGCATAAAATGAGCATAAAACAGTTGAGGTGGACTCATGCACGAACTCATTCTAAAGTAGACTTCAGAATAATGACAGATTTTGAGTAAAGTTCTTAGTTATGCCTTATTTCTAAGATGTACTGAAGTGAATCAGACTTTACTCTTTGTCTAATATTTAGCTTAATGCACACACATACACTCCATATGAATGATGAAAATTACTGTGGTGATAAATGTTGTTTTAGATGAACAGTTTATGTGTCGATTGCATAAATTCTGAGGACAAGTTCTAATAGAAGTTCTGATGATTAAGTTCTGATGAAACCATATCAGTATTTGTGTGAAGAATTACAGGAATACACATTCACTTTTTGAGTTAAGGAACCATATTCTGAAGACTTTTAAATCCTGATAATAATCAAGTTTTGATGCTGATGTGGCAGTATTTATTTACTTGGTTTATTTTTGGTCATTACCTGAACGATAATATTTTTACAGAATATTGGTAAATGTGAGATAAAACAGTCATAATCAATATGGGTTAGTGGTTAGCGTGTATATCTTGAAAAACTGCATGTGCACAGTAATTATTATTATATCCCGTGCCCATTAACTCTGGCTTTAGATCTTTTACTGACTGTTATTATTACACATCAGTCTAGGAAGTAGAGGGGTCATTATTTTTACTTGTAATTTTTAATCAGTCCTCGCATCCCTTGGTATTCTATTAGCTATTTAAACCGACCATTCCTTCCAGCCAATACATCTTTCATTTTCTCACAAACTCACTCTCTTTTTATACTCCTCAACAAATATGGTTCGTTTCAACTTGTTCCTGAACTCTGAAACCTTTAACATCGAGTTGAGTTATGATGAATGGCAACAGGAGTGGCATGTCACCGCCATTTCTGACGAGCTTTGGAACTCAGTTCCATAAGAGGTTCACACAGAACTCTTGTTCTTATCAATGGAGTATCACCTCCATCTTGTTAGGTTGGAAGAGGAAAGGAGAGAAGTTCTCCGTCAGCAAGAACGAATCATTCGTCTTGCAGTACTCTTCGTTAGCAGTAGGAGAAGTAGTCGTTAGGTCTTTTTAGACTAGGACTAAGGCTGTTGATGTTAAGAATCGTAGAATAGGACTATCTTGTAATTTTTGCATGTAATTGCTAAATTTCACCAAATGTAATCATCTGATATACCAATGAAATTTTCTTTAATTGCAAGATTTGTTCTTTGTTTCTCAAATTATGTGACTGTGCATGTTTAATTGCAATTTATTAATCTTTACTTCATCAACTTTTAATTTTATTTTGTGATGAATGTTTTGATTAAATTCTGTTGATTTGATGAAACAACTGAGGAACAGGTTCAAATATTAGAACCTGTTGTTGTAGAAGCTGAGAAGGTTACTTCTCAGAAAGATACTGTAACTGGGATTTCTAGGCCCCTCAAAAGGCTTAGAATGTTAAATTCTGATGATGAAGCTCCTACAGTGTCTCCATCTTTGAAGAAGTTAAAGAAACAGAGAGCTCACAGGGACATAGTTGAGTCAGATTCAGAGGATGTAGTGGAAGCAGCTAAGGAAGGGGATCAGGAATCTGTGATCTTAAAAGAACCAATTATTATTGAATCACTTCCTTCTACACAACAAGAAACTGCTCAAGACAGAATTCATACACCTCCTATGTCACCTATAGTTGATCCAGTACATACTGAAGAACCAGGTATAAGTGCTGAAATTGATATTCATAACTTGATTGTGCCTGAGGTTTTGTACTTGGAAGCTCCACCAATTTAACTCACTCCACCAACAACATCAATTTTGGATGTTGATCAGAACCTGGCTGCAGATCAGAATTTAGAGGATGATGTTGAAGCATCTATAGCCTCTCATACTGCTGTTTTATCAGAGGATGCGGATACTGCAGGATCTACAAGTTCTGATGCTTCCAATGAAGAAACTACTGGTGAAGCTGCTGCTAATTTAGATACTGATGCAGCTGGTCCATCAGGACATGCACCTCAACAAACAGTTCATAAGCTGATCTAATCAAAAAGTTTGTTAAGGAAGCACCAGTACCTTGGAGTGAAACTCCTAGAGGAAAGGAGTGGACTAAGGAATGGAACACAGTTAGTTTTGTTCCTTCTGAAAAGTTTCTTGCTGAGCATCTGGCAAAAGCTGATGAAATGCTGATAAATGATGATTTCAAGGCATAGCTGAGAGTTACTGCATTGAGTACTAGGAACCTTCAAGGTCAACACTCGAGAACTCATGCCAAGGTGAATAAAATTCAAGAAACTTTAATCCAGCAAGATATGAATGTGAAACTTGAAAAGAACAGATTTTTCAAGACAGCCTTTGACAGAATTGCCTACATTGAGAAAACTCAGGAGAAGCAACAAACTCAAATTGAAGAAATTCTGAAGAATCAAGCTTCTCACCAAAATCAACTCAATGAGATCCAATCCTCAGTGGAATTGCTTGTCTCTCTTCTTTTACCTGCTGATGCCAAAAAGGGGGAGAAAGTGATTAAGTCTAAATGCAAATCTATTCAGACACTGAAGGGAAAGGATGATGGAAATGATGACCAGGGAAACTCTAACAAGGGTAGAGGTCAAGGTCAAGGCAAAGGATTTTCATCAAGTAAAGCTAGAATTACAAGTCAAGGAACAAGTTCTGATACTGGAAGAAGAATAAGTTCTGATACTAGTTAAAGGATAAGTTCTGGTGAACATCTAGAACTTGATGAAGAAATTTTAAAGGAGTTATTTCTTAAAGAAAATCCAGGAATGGACTTTGAGAGTCTAAAGGAAGAAGAATCTAGACTCAAAGCAAAAGGTGTCAAGACAAAATCTAAAGCTTCTGTTGTTGAAAAGAAATTTCCAAAACTTAAGGGTATTGTGATAAATGAAAGAACGAATTCTGAGGCAATCAAAGCCAAATCACAAATGGAAATTGATCCAAGGTCCAAGGGCAAAGAAAAAGTTGATGAACCTGTAAAGGTTTATATGCCGGTCATGTGGATGAAGAAATAACTAATGATGAAGAAGATGCTAATCTTACTCTGATGCATAAGAAGATTTTTCAAACAACCTCTGACATGGTTCATGTTGTTCAGAGTCAAGATGTAGTAAGTTTTTATATGACAGTGAAGCAAGCAACCTCTGACATAGCTCAAGTTGGCTTGATATCAGAAGATAAGGAAAAGGAAACCTCTGACATTGCTCATGTTAAACCTTCAAAGATACTCCTACCAGGATTCACCAAAGCTAAACAAGCTCAACCTTTGAAGACTGTAACAAGTGGTTTTGAAGTAAGAGTTGTTATAGGAAAGGAAGCAAGAGATAAATCTGGATTGGGTAGTTCTGATGAAAGAAGAGTACATAACACTACCAATGATCCAACTTCCTTAAGTGAACCAGGTGTTGGAGCAACTCCTGAAAGATTGAATCGACTTGAATCTGTACAAATGGTTTACCATACCTTTTTGAAAGAACATATCTTGTTATATATTATGACATATGGAAGGGTATACCATATTAGGCAGAATGATATACCACTGAAGTATTTTGAGGAACTGGAACATGTTCTATTCCTACTTCAAGTGAAAGACAGATTAACATATAGTGCTGCAGGTTATTTAAAGTCTTAAATTCAAAGATAGAAGAAGCTTTATTCTGTAAAGTCTGACAGCACATACTGTCCCAAGTACAGAGATCACAAAGGTGATATTGTCAAAATGAAGCCTAACTCTGCTAAGATTATAACTACTTTTCTGGGTTATAAGGCTGTGGAATTTAATCTAGAGTCTGACAAGGCATACCTGATTAGACTAGATCAGGAGATAAAAAAAGCTAAGATAAATGATCTCAGAGCAGTTATTTTTCAAACTGGTGAAGATACAGTTGAATTGATAAATGTTAAAAGGAGGATGGTCAATGAACTTGAATATGCTGAAAGATGTTTGTTGAAGAACTATCTCAGAACAACTCCTGATATCAAAGAGATTAGAAATTGAAGCCAAGTTAAAGATCTACAACCGCTTAAATTCTGAAGTGTATACAGACTGAAGCTGTTATCAGAAGTTAAAGATGGTAAAGCTGAAAGGACTGTAAACTGTAGTTATCTAGTCAAATTCTCATGAATTTGTACTTAATGTTTTTGACATCATCAAATATATGTTGAACTTGTATATTATGCTAATTTACAAGTTGGGGGAGATTGTTAGATATATTTCATAATGTCATGTATAATATGATTTGTGTTTAGTTTTCAGATCTTACCTAACAGGAAAAATCAGTACTTAACTGGAAATCAGCACTTATACTAAAGACAGAACTTAAGATATCAGAACTTAAGTTATCAGAAGATATTTATCAGGAGATAATATCAGGACTTAAGATGACTTTCAGATAAGGCAGGCGGCTGATTGAAAGGAAAGAAGATCAAGACTAAGACAAAAAGAGATATGCATGAAGAAGGAATTATATGAAGAATAGAATACTTGGAAGAAAAGATAACTAGTTGATATATTTTAGGAAGCAGAATTATATTTCATATCAATTAGAACATTATCTAGTAAATGTTTAGTATATAAACACAGGCATAGGGTTTACACTATAAGTGTTATCATTATCGAAGTTATTATTCTTTGTAACCCTAGTAGCTCTCGTGATAATTTGTTCATCACTGAGAGAGGACAGTTCCATATTGTAACAGAGTTTATTGTGTTGAATAAAATCTGTGTTCAGTTACTTGTGTTCTTAATTTCGATTTGATTGTGCTAAACACTGTATTCAACCCCCTTCTACAGTGTGTGTGACCTAACAAGTTATACGGATCAAATAGTGTTTTAAATGCCGATATTTCATATAAAATCATTAACCCTATTTTTCCAAGTATGGCCTATACCATATCGATATTCTGAACATCTAGACGTGTTACAAATTATCCTATTTCGCGAAAAATAACTTTTCCGGGCCCATTCGGGTGTCAAAAACCCCACAAAAATCACATTTTTATTTTTATAGGATCATGAAATTATCAAACATCACATTTCTTTGCATTTTTGTATTATTCACAAATTTGGGAATTTTTGGCATATATTTTGTTTTGTAATTATTGGATATTTAAAAATTCATAATTAATACACAAAAATTATAAAAATTGGGGCCAATTATTTTATTAGATGTATAATTAGGCCCTTAGTTTTAATTAGGAGTATTTTTAACCCTAGTATAAATAGCCGATTTATTATTAATTATTAATTAGTTAATTATTAAAAAATCAGAAAATCAAGAACATTTGTGTTGGTGAAGAATAGCTCAAGAATTAAAACCAAGATTTCATAGTGATTCTATTCTCCAAATCGCTCATGTGTGTAACCAAAATGAAGCTTATGACTACTTTATTTTCATATCATCAATTTAATGTTTTGTTGCTTGGATTTTTTATTCATATTTTTGGGTTTATGAATTGAAATTGGGGTTTTTGATTGTGGGGTTATGGGATGAAATTGATGCTTGGAATAGCTTTATATGCTTGTTTACAGTTGATTTGTGCTATTTATTTCACCAAACGATTGCTCTAATTAGTTGTTCTTATTCTAGGGTTTATGTATATTTTTAATTAGTTCGTTTTTCATTTTATATGAACGTGAGATTGATTTGATGATAGGGGTTAGATTATAGAAGTTATAAGCTTTATTTTAAGCTATCATGGGTAATTTTTCGTGTACGAAATCGATAGTTCGAGTTTTGGCCGGAATTTTGGTTGGTTTGATCGGAGAATCTGTTGTAGGGATTGTTATACTGTGATTTTAGTATATTCGTGTTCCTGGTGAAATTTGGAATGAAAACCCATCAGATATCGATCCAAACGATGTTGTTATGGCCCGTAATCGAGCTCGCCCGAGGGGTGGTCGGTGTTCGTCGGCGCCGTCGTGTTCTTCGAGGATTCCGGCTTTGCAGTCGACGAAGGAGAAGGAGGAGGAGTCATGGGTGGTCGTGGATAGAAAACACAGAAAAATCCGGCCAGAAATGACGTTGATTGATCATTTTTTGCTCGCCGGAATCACCACCGGCGCCAGATTCTAGGCTGGCAGGCGGTGTTCTTCGCGAACCAGGTTCGACCCGGTTCCAACCCGGAAGTCGACCCGGGTTTGATCCTAAAAATTCCTAATTTATTTCCTGAATTGTGATTCTGGATTTTCTAATTTAATTTATTTTTTTATAAAAACAGAAAATAAGTTTTTGATAGTTAGAAAATCAAATAAATAATTTGATTAAAACCTGAATTATTTTAAAAATAATTTCAAAATAATTTTATTAATTTAGAAATTTGAAAATATATTTATTTATTAATATATTTATTTATTTATTTATTTATTTATTATTTATTATTTAAATAATTATTCAGCAATTGAGGATTAATTAATTAGATCGATTAGTTGTTCGATAATTGATTGGTTTAAGCGAATAATTCATAATAATACGAGTTGCGTTCCGAATTTTAGGAAGTCGGAGTGTGAATAATTATTTATTTATTTACTTATTTCTAGATTACGTAATATTGATTCGAATCGATTAATTATTTATAATTAATCAATTTAACTAAATAATTTGTAAAAATTGTAACTAATTCAAAAAAAATTAGGAAATAATTATTTTAAAATATGATAACTCTTAAATAATTATTTAAAAATATAATTAAGGTTTAATTATTTGTGAATAAATAATTATAATTGTTTAATAATTTATTTAATCTTATTTATTGCGTAATAATTAAACCGTCTATCCGATTTATGCGAAACGAAGACCCTTAGACTCTGAAAAAATGACCCGATTCCATTAAAAATAGTTATAAATCATAATTTCTTTTGAGAACAAGTCGTCTTATGATAATTATTTGTTTATAGACCCTATCATTGATAAAAATGAGTCCAATAAATCCTGAAAAATTGGGAATTGAGTCAGAAACTGTTTGTTAGTACGAATATAGGTCTAGTATCGATTCTTAAAATATTTATAAGTCTAAATTAATTATGTGCCTTATGTGTTATGTGATTTACGTGATTATGTGAACTCTATTTGCTAGATAATAATATACGAGTCGGATGGAATCGTATGGGTAGACGATAAGGGCTACGTGTACCAAACTGAGATACGCGTACGATGTAAGTCAACTAAACAAGTATCTTTCCTTGATAGATTCAGGACCAGCATGGCGAATCAAGCCGGAGATAGAAAGCTGTGAATTATTCTAGGTGAAGCGCATACCAGGCAAGCTTTTTCCCTATTCTAAGTTCAGAATAGTGAATCACTTCCAACTTTCCATACAGCTACACCTTGATAATTCTTGTTCACAAACACTGATACACAATTGTTGTTCCTTTATTTCTATATCATTTCAATTCTTGATTTCTCCTAATTCATTAAATCCTTTATTCATATTTCAATTGTTACATATACACATATATATATACTCTGATATCTTCCGATGTTGGGATACATCGAAAGCATACCGATTGTTCCGGATGATAAGCTATGGACTAGATGGTTACGATACTGGCCGGGTATGAACCGGACCCTTGATTATTAGGCCATAGTGCCTAGGTACCCTATATGTTGTGGGTTCTATACAGTTGGGTATAGATCCGCGCTATATCCTGACCGATCAGCAGGTTATAGTGCATAGGTTGGTTCTTGTGTCCAGTTTAATTCATTTGGTACTCGCCAGTAGTGGCATTCATTGTTCATTACAGAAACATATGGTTGTTCAAACCAACAGGTTAGGGGATCATTTATCTTTCTCTCTTTACACTATATACATATTATTGCAGGCTTGTTGAGCAATTTTGGCTCACCCCTATTATTGTTGTTCACCTTGTTTTTCAGTTAAGGTTGAGAATGAAACCCATCCGAACCCAAGTAGTCAAGAAGCGGGTCAAGCTCTGGGACCCTCTGGTACCAAAAATGTTTATCCTAATTCCAGAAGAGAGTTTTGAGATGTTAGAGCAGGTGTAACAAGATAATTTGTAGTTCTAATTTGAATAAAAGATGTTTAGTTTAAAATTTGAATAGAAAATTGGTTTGTAATAAAGAGAGCTTGTAGGACAGTTTATTCGAGTCATTGTAATATATGTTGGTATGTCGTTCTTGTTTTCATACCTTAACCTAGAAAAGATCCTGAGTAGTAATAAGAAGGGGTAATTATTTGTTTATAATATAATTATACAGGTTCAGTAAGGTAATTAGTGTTTGTAATACCCCAGATCTATACCCCGGATTTGGAGGGTGTTATATGTATCATGACTGATCAGCACGTTATAGTGCATATGTTGGTTCTTGTGTCCAGTCTAGTTTATTGTTGATCGCCGATAGCGGCCTTCTTATACAGATTCACTTTATTTTACTTTATGATATTATATATACATATTGTGGACTTGTTGAGCAATTCTGGCTCACATTTGTTGTTACTCACGTTTATCTTTCAGTAAATCTTGAGAATGAAGCATATTCACACCAGGGTAGTAAAAAAGCGAGTGAAAAGGCGGGACCCTCTGGCCCCCAAGAGTGTTAGTTCCAATCCTGGAAGAGAGCTTTGAACTACCAGATCATGTTTAGCATGGATAGTTCTTGTGTGTGTGTGTGTTTGAATAAAATGACATTAGTTTTAAAACATGTTCCAAAAGTTGGGTTGTACTAAATAAAGATGTTTGTGAGATTTTGAATTTGAGAATGTAATAATAGTAGTGTTGTGTTCTTTTCTTCATACCTTAACCTTAAAGATCATGAGTAGTAGTAAGAATGGGTTAGATGTATGTTTATATAATTAAAATACAGGTTGATTTATGATTCGTAGTTGTAAAGTAACCCCCAAATCTTGACCCCGGGTTTGGAGGGAGTTACAGTTTGGCATCCGAGCTGTAGGTTTTGGTCCCTTAAACAAGAACACTATGATTAAGATAAGATAGGAAAATCGCATAAGATAGGAATAGAGTTGTAATGGTTTCTATTAGGTTATCTTAGGAATTAGGTTAGGATTTTGTGGATTTAAGGATAAAAAGTTGACTTTCTCTTATGTTATGATAATTTTATCAGATGGAGACTTCGTTAGAGCATAGGTGCAAAGAGCATGTACCAGCAGATCCACCAGCTCCAATACGGATACCGTATCAGATAGACTATCCACCAGGTTTCGAGTCGTATTTACCACCAGTATACCACTATCCATAGGATTTTGAGCCGCAGCCACAACTGGTAGTAGATTTATTTCCCTTAGCTGTTTATGCTCCAATTCTTGATATTTTCCAGATTCCCCAGATGGAGGGTATAGGTGAGCAGGAGGTTGTCCAGCCGATAGTGTCATTAGACCCAACACCTAAGATAGTACAACGAGATTTGGCTGAGGCAATGGATGTAGCATCGAAGGGATCAGTCGGACACATAAGAGAGCCTCATACTGTCCCATACAGAGAGTTTGCTAGTTTGAGGAAGGATCAAGACTTCTGGAGGGCCCAGTGTCGAGAGATTTTGGATATGATAGACCATCGAGAGATAAGACCATTGGCGGCACTACAGCCAGATCACTTCCTACGAGAGAGGGTGAGGAAGATTTATAGAAGAGCCACTTGAGAGTTGGAGGAGTTACAACATGAGGGAGTCCATATATATTCCAAGTACCGAAGTGCAGTAAGACTCATTCAGGTGATACTACGGTCACTTCGTGAGGAGGTTGATCAAGCACCGCCAGGCTACTGATACAGGGCTCGACTGGAAGATAGTAGATGTATGATATGTATTATATTTTCATTGAGGCAGACATAGATGATAGTAGTGGGACTAGGTGTGTATATCTCACGGTTTTGGCTTGTAGTCGGCAATAGTATTTGATAGTCTTTTGTATCAAGTACTCATACCTGATGCTGGTGTGCTGGATATAAATAAAATAAACTCTTTTTGTAGTCTCTTTTCTTTTATTTATTTAAACTTCAGTTTTGCATTATTTACATTTCCTTACTTATCCTGTAGTCCATTTCCATATTTTTAAATTGTGTTTGACTTGTGAAAGAACAAGAAAATTATTTGATAATGATGTTATGTGGAACATGACTGTTTAAAAAAAGATTAATTTATTTTAATTACGTGTTCCAGTAAAAGTTAAACTGTTTCTTTATTTATTGATTATCACTATTGAGTGGATTATTAAATAAATTGCTTATCTTATCACTCGAAAAATGGCATCTAAACGAAAGACCATGTCAGAAACTTCCAACAATGACCCTCAGGAACAGAATAACTAAACCATGAACTAGATGCTAAATTTAATGCAACAACAAATGGTCATGATGCAACAATAAATGCAACAAAAACACTTCCAACAACAACAGATGTTGCATCAACAACAACCTCAAAATCCACCACAAATACCACAACCGATTGTACCCACTGTTACCTACAAGAAGTTTCAGGCAGTAAAGCCACCCGAGTGTGAAGGTTCCGCAGATCCTACCAAAGCCTGGACATGGCTAATCGAAATTAAAAAAGCGTTTGCATTAGTGAAAGTTGAGGCAGATCAAAAGACTGAATTTGCAAGTTACTTTCTGAAAGGTGAAACTAATTATTGGTTGAAGTCAAAGTGGGTTCTAGAAGGTACTGAGATTGTGGCATGGGATAGGTTTACTGAGTTATTTTTTGAAAAGTATTTCCCTCGCTATATGAATATATAAATGGAATTAAAGTTTCTGGAGTTGTAGAAATGAAACCTGTCAGTGGCAGAGTATGAGCTGTTTCAATAACAAGCCGGGATTTCAGGCCCGGAAAAATATGAACTTCAGAAGGTTTTACCAGGGAAACCAATGATCAGGTAATCGTTTCCAAGTTACCAACCAGCAGAGGATAACAAGACCATCATTTCCGGACTGTAAAACATATGGCTAAAAGCATACTCGTGTTTGTAGTAAGGGAATTTTACATGTTTCAGATGCAAGCAGAAGGGGCATTATTCTAATGAATGCCCAAAAGGAAAGACATATGTTACATGTTTCTAATATGGGAAGAAAAGACATATTTCCATAGATTGTAACGGACCAGCTATAGCTGTAAATGTTCCAAGGATTATGGCACCACTGCCACCACCATAACAGAATCAGTCCAAGGCAAAAACTTTCAACATGACAATGAAGGAGGCAGTGAGAATCCATGCGTAGTTGCAGGTTCGCTTTCTGTGAACTCCGTAAATGCAAAAGTATTAATTGATTCTGGAGCTACAAGATCTTTTATTTATCATGAATTTGTTGATAAGTTATGTTGTCAAGTTCAATAGTTGGGTGAAACGTTAATTATAAATTTAGCTAATGTTGACCAAGTTCCCGTGGATTTTTCCCAAATTGTGTCATCAAAATAGCATGACATCACTTCTTTGCTGACTTGATACCTTTCAAGATAGGAGAATTTGATGTTATATTAGGAATGGATTAGTTAGCTGGTCATAATGCCCAAATAGACTGTGCGAATAAGAAGGTAAATCTACGAATTCTAGAACATTCTTTACTAAAAAATCAAAAACATAAGTTTACTTACCCCGGATTTATGAAAAAATCATAGGGTATAAATTGAGGTACAAAACCACGCCTAAGGGACATAATTCCTAGGCATTGTTGATAAGGTGTCTCCTAGGTGTGGGTTACCTACGCCTAGGAAGTATAGAGTCTTGAAAGCCAAACCACGTCTAGGAGACATGATTCCTAGGCGTGGTTCATAAGGTGTCTCCTAGGCGGGGGTGACCCACGCCTAGGATATATTGAGGGTATGAAGATATATACCACGCCTAGAATATATAATTCCTAGGCATGGTAGAATGCATGCTTTCTAGGCGGGGGTAACCCATGCCAAGAATTATGGAAGGGTTGAAACTCAACCACGCCTAGGAGACATGATTTCTAGGCGTGGTACAATGGATGCTTCCTAGGCGGGGGTCCCCTGCCTAGGATTTTGACAAGGATCAAACCCAACCACGCCTAGGAGACATAATTCCTAGGCCTGGTACAAAACTTGTCTCCTAGGCGGGGGTTATCCACGCCTAGGAAGTATGGAAGGAATTCAACCCAACCATGCCTAGGAGACATAATTCCTAGGCGTGGTACAGAACCTGTCTCTTAGGCGGGGGTTACCCACGCCTAGGAAGTATGGGGGGATCTAACAACGCCTAAGATACAATATTCCTGCGCGTTGTTGGTAACATATCTCCTAGGCAGGGGTGACCCACGCCTAGGATGCATGGGACCATGAGAGCCCATTTTATGATTATTTAATTAATCAGAAAATGGGCCAAAATCAGAGAAATTGCTAAAATTCCCAAAAAATAGAGAAAAATAAGCAAAAAAATCCCAGAAAATTAGTAAAAATTAGAAAATAATTTTCAAAAATTATTTTTGATAAAATATTCTTGAAAAATTTAAAAAAAGTACCTATAAGTATCTAATATTCCTGAAAAATAGGGAAATTCCGGAAATTAAGGAAAAATTCCTGTAAATTAGGGGAAAATCCCAGAAATTAAGGGAAAATTCCTTTAAATTAGGAAAAAATCCCAGAAATTAAGGGAAAATACCTGTAAATTAGAAAAAATTCCCAGAAATTAAGGGAAAATTCCTGTAAATTAGGGAAAAATCTCAGAAATTAAGGGAAAATTCCTGAAAAATACTAAAAAAATCCTAAAAAGAAGGAATAAGGTAAGGAAAGTAATAGGGAGGTTCTAAAACAACCTCAAAGCCATGTGCAAGGCGAATTGTTGTAAATGTGTAGGTCGCTCCACACTTTATGCAAAAATTATACCCTTCAATCGAACAAATGAACTTAACTTCTGCGAAATCTTTTACGGTTTCCCAGAAGTTGGGGGGAAAATGATATGGGCCTATAATTAGCCTAGAAATATAATTAATGTTAAATTAATTAGACCTGATATGGTCCAGTAATGAAGCCTAATTAACAAGGTTCGAAGCCCTGATTACTTATTAATTTTGTAATTAATAAATAGAGAAGATTAACAGCTCATTAAATGAGTCCAATCAGTGATATAAATCTATAAAAGATAGACTTGAGAGCACCCACACCCACAAGGAGACTGATTCCTTGATTCTAGGACTTCAAAGTCTATCTAAAGTCTTAGACTTGTCCAACAAGTCTCCTAACCCTAGTCCAATTCAAGGACTCCAAACATCTATATAAGGGGTCTCACCCCTCCTCTCAGAACTATATTTTTTGGCTTGATTCTCTAATTCACAGAGATACGTAGGCATCTCGTAAATGCAGAGTTAAGCTACGAAACACGAGTGCAACCATTAAAGGGCCTGAGCTCCCGAACCTTAGTAATAAATATAACAGTTAATATACCCTTAGTTTTTATCCATAACAACTATCATATTAAATCAACATTTGAGTGTGGCCACGCATTTCATAGTCTAGCTCACATAAGAGGCCAATAATATCACTCCTAAAATAGGAGGGTTAAATCTAATCTAGATCATTCATATTTCTCATACAATTTATAATATACCCAATGTCCACTTTTATCATTACTCGGTCAAGGATAACTTTTAATGGAATCGATGTATATTAATTCTCGTATAGAAATATAATGACTTCAAGTCTAAAGGACCATTACATCATTATCACTATGAGAATTACTTATGACACAACAGACATGTAGAATCTCACATCAGGTATGTCCAACACCATGCACATTTACATCTGCCTGTGTTTTTTACTTTAGTATCACTATACCAATAATCAATGAGATATGATCATCAATCAACAAACACACCAGTCTTAATGCATTATTATTGTCCCTTAATAATAATACTCGACTAGGGACCTTTAGGAATATTGATACTATTCTCTTAATCTCATTTCTAAGTCACGTACTAAGAGATATAGAATTCATGTCATATTCCAAGGACATTTATTAATCTTACATTTATATCACAGTTAATTAAGAATTAATAACTTATAAAGGGAATAATCGATTGAACATAAACATTAATAATCCAAATGTCTTAAACTAAAACATCACAGTGTTGTCTCTAGGGCAAAAACACTAATAATCTTCCACTTGCACTAGAGCCAATCACCCATGTATCTAATACTCATGGAACTAGTATGACCATCGTGCTTCTGCTACGACAAAGCCTTAGTCAGTGGGTCTGCAACATTATCATTACTATGCACTTTACATTTATATCTCCTTGATCATTAGTCTCATTAATAAGGTGATATCGCCTAAGGACATGCCTAAACAGTCTCCTTGGCGGTTTCAAAAATATCAATATATGTAATATCTGGGATATATCGTATAATTATTTTTGCTAATAAATAAATATTTTGTATGTTCTGTAATTATTCTGTGAATTATTTGTTAAATGGTGTATGTGTTTGGATGTTTAAATATAATATAATTTGAGTATATTAATTTTTATATGTCCAAAATAAATTATAGATAATTGTCATATTTTTCTATTAATTTTTATGTTGTTTTATGATTTTATAAAAGATTTATGGATTTAATAAATTATTTTTCCGAGTATTTATAAACTATTTTGTATAATCGGGAACCAACCGACCTCACTCATTTTTACGTTTTTATAACCCGAAACTCTTCCGAGAACTCCTTCCTAACCTAATTGCAATATTCCGAGCATTTTCCATGTTTTGACTTTTTCGATCCGGCGTACGGTTTTCCCCGTGCGGGTCCCGACACGATATTTTCAATATAAAATTTGTTTCGGTAAATTTATAAAACCCGTATTTTTTATAAAAGGGATCTTTTTATTAAAATATTATAATTATCATCTAGTAATACGTGTAACCAAAGCGTTGAGACCAAGACCGCAGTACAAAATGTACAGATTTGGATAATTATCCTAAAACCAGTACCATTTTGGATCTGTTTTCTCAAATTAACGTTATATTTTATATTCGGTTTGTTCCAACGGGGTACCAATATTCCGTAATTATAAATAGCCCTTAATGTATTTTATTTTGTACATAAAATCATTTGCAGTCAGTAATTATATAATTTTACTAGAGAAAAACAATATATTCATATAAACTTCTGAAAATCAAACTGTAATTTCAAGGAGTTACCGGATTCCGATTTTATAACGACTCGTATACCTTTATATTTAATTAAAGTGTAATTAGGAATTATTAAATGAATAATATATGTGTATAGCTTCTGTCAGCTATGTGTTGCTTTATTTTTATCTATGTGTGTGAATTATGGTGTCCAGGATGATTCGTGTAATTAATTATGGACTTGTATTGAATTGTTTTCCACTTTTAAAAGTGGATTTAATACAAGTTTATTTATGTAAATATGTGGATTATTTCTAAAACTGTTTCTATGATTTTATAATTTTAATATTTATTTTTGGGATTTTATAAAATTTAGAAATCAATATTTCATCAATTATTTAACCCTGTATGATTTTCTGATTTCATTTATTTGAAAAATCTGTATTTAATTCCCGAATTCTTCAAAAATTATGAAACTCATATTTAATTAAGTTGGGAGTATTCCGGGAATTTTAAAATTATTTTGGGAATTATTGAGATTAATTTCACCTGCACGTTGTTTCGTTTAACTGTTAAAAGCGGGTATATATTGCATTTCAAAAATTATTCTAAAATTACGGAATTTTTTTTATTAACTTCGGGATATTTATAATATTTTAAGACTGTTTTCGTGATTTTCTGAATTGGTTTTAAGTGCAGCTCGGTTTATTAATTGTGGATTGCGGGTATGAGTTGTGCTGCAAAAATAATTTAAAAATTATGAAAACTATATTTTATTAGTTCTTAAATATTCGAAGAATTTTAAAGTTTAATTAGTTATTTATAGAGTTTCATTTACCCGTAAAATTACTCGTTAAAACGTAAAGGTCGGGGCAAGCGGGTCTGTCAGAAAACGGGATAATACACGTGTCGACTATTTATACAATCCAGTACACGTGTTAACTGTTGGAATTTTCAGATAAAAAAAAATAGAGGAGATAAACACGGCTGTGTTCATCCCCTCCTTCCCTGATTCCTTCGGTCTCAATCTCTGTGTACTCTCCTCTCTAACCTTCTTTGCCAATATCTCTTCTTCTCCTTTCCCTTTTTTCGTCTCGCCTGTGCTTGCTCGGTATCCAGTGAGTGCTGCCGCTTTTCCCTGTTTTCCGGCCGCTCTTTTCCGGCCGTCCCTGTAGACTGTGGTGATCAATTGCTTTTTAATTCCATGTATTTATATATAAATACAAATGTGTGAATGTGCTTTAGCTTGGTAGTCGATGTTGTCGCCGCCTCCTCGGAATTTCCGGCGAGGCGTGGCGGCGCCATGGTGTTGCCGCGTATATTCCGTGTGTTCCTTCTCTGTGTTCTGTGGTCGAGTTCCCTGTTTCTATCCTTCAATTTCCTGAAGAAATTCGAAGTATTATTTCATTTTAATTTTAAATACTAAAAATCCACTGAAATGTTTTGATATTTCGGATTGTATTTTTCTCGATTCTAAAAATAATATCGGTGAAATTTTATTCGGAAACCTGAATATTATCGGGGACCAATAAAATTTTGCCGCCGTCGGCGATGAGCCTCGGTGAGCCGACGGTGGACAGTGATGATCTTGATCTGAGTCCTAATTTTATAAAATAAACAAATTTAGTTCATAAAGTTATGCTCAGAATGAAAATATTTAATTAAAATGTAAAGGTTGTATCGAGGATTTAGATATAATTGAATTGGTTGTTCGTTTGGATTGTGATTGTGAATTTTTGTAGTTGTTGTGTATTGACGTCGATTTTTGTTCGACGGGTAGTCCAATAAGCAAAGGAGACGCTGCCCAAATTTCGGGAACGTATCCTGTAAATTATCGGGATATCCGTCGAGTGTATATGGTTATATACCTATAAATAATGTTGTGTGGACCTACCTGCATATTATGGTAAATGGTTAATAATCTTATTTTTATGAAATGTATCTACGTGTTGTAAGAACATATTTTATAAATTATAACTGACAACCTTGTTTTCTAAAGCGACAAGTATATGTGAATTCTGAAAATAAATATCGAGCCGAGTTTTGAGTACATAAACACTGATTGCTATATGTATCGTAATAATATGTGCGATTACGAGTCGGATTTTGGTATCATTTTAGGTAGATTGGTTGTTGAGGATATGTCAAGCATACCTAGAAGTCTAACGTAGGGTATTTCAGCTCTGTAGGTTCTAGTCGAAGGACTCAAGAAATGAAGTCGAACTAAAGATAACCTAGTGATCAGTCGACAAGCGCAGCGATGTTCCTAAGCGAAGGACCTGAGCGTTGAGGTCGGATCCAGGATAGTCAAATAGTAAAGCGATAAAGCCTGAGCGTCCGAGTCGGCTCAGAGTCAATTAGTATCAGTTGTAGAGCTCTGCAAGGCAAGTACCTCTGACCATTCTTTTATGGTGTAGTGCATATGAATAGCTAAATGTTTTATTCTCGTAATGGAACATAAACGTTTTAAGTTACACATCCCCTGTAGTTATAAATCACTGTTTTCAAATTGTTTTGGGGAAAAGTAACTTCGAAAGGTACCTATCTCGAATGAAATGATTTGCAAAATGGATTTTATGTGTGTGCTGGTTAAATAAGTGATTTTGAAAATGAGATAGGTACAAGTGTTTTGAAAACTGGATAAAACGGTCAGATATGGGATACATTGGGGCCAGAGTAGGCCTATTGAGGTGGCGTAAGAAGCTAATTCGGTTGCGTGCACTATAAATCCGATTAGTCCAGCAGGTCAGAGACCTAGCTAGTCTTTGAGTTCCGGAACAGGTGAATGAGATGGCAGTTAGAGCCGTCTGGTGTTGATAGCCTGATCAGTTGTCTACACATATCCGCTACGTATCTGATTTGGATTTGTGATTCCCGTAAGGGCATGAGTAATTATATAGCGGATTTGGAAATGAGCATGCTAGAGTTATTTTTCGGTAATTATGCACAACACACTACTGATGTTATTATTTTACAGAGCATGCTAGTTTTGAATATCCAGTTTATGAAGGTTTACTTGTTTTCTAAGCAAGTTGTGAATGCTATTCCTATAACTGTTTTACTTTAAACTGTTTTGCTTGTTATTCATATAGTGGTGCTGCTAAGCAAGCAATTGCTCACCCTTGCAGAATATTTTTTATATATTGCAGATGCCAAGGAGATTCTTGTGCGGTAGTCAGGGCAAAGTTCCAGCTCCTTTCGTGTCAGGCTCCTCTAAGGTAGTTGTGCTCAGACCAGATGAGGTTTGTTGAGTTGTTGCGTTAAATTAGTGGTCAGGATTTTGTAAGGTAATTCGGGTTGTGTTAGTTGAGTAACCTAAGTCATACTTAAACATGGAAAAGGTCTTGGTAAAGGGGTCGTAGTTATGTATTATTAATGAGTTGGACTGATTTATGATTGTTATTATTGTTGTTGGTGACGTCAACTCCAGACCCCGGGGTTGAGGCCGTCACAGATTGGAAAGCTCGAGTACTCAAAACGAAGGTGTTGAGGTGTTCTATCACAATCAATAAGCCTTATAACTGCAGAAACTACTGGTATTTTTCTATATTTTTATTTATTTTTGAATAAATTTGATTTAAAATATGAATTTTTATTCGAGAGATTGTTTTATGATTTGATGATTGCATGTTGTAGAGCTTTTCTTCCTGATGATTTTGATATATTATATGACTGATTTGGAGTTCAATAACATGGTCAAAATTAGGTTTTAATTTCGAATTTCAAAATTAGGGTTTATAACCCGTATGAATGTTCTCAATTGAAATTTAGGGGTTTCTTCCCCAAGGGTTATAAGATGATTTTATTGATTGCATCGTGTTCCTGGTTAAATTTGCAATTGATTCATGTATAGTACATCAACAGACGATTCCTGGTTTCCTCAAATCGAAGCAAACATAACTCGTCGGAGACGGCAAAGTTTCTTGCTCCTTTTCCAGCCAAATCCTTGATTGTTTGGTAGTTTTTATTGCATGTATAAGTTGCTAGTAGTCAGGAGAGTGAATCTGGAGAGTTTGGTGGCCTGAGGTGGCCGGAATCGTGTTCTCTGGCTACTCTCCGGCCAAGTCGATGTGGCCCTGCAAAAATTGCAAATAGGCCCATGTACTTTTGAGAATGATCCAGTTTAGTCCCTGAAGTTTCCAGACTTTGCAAATTTAGGATTCCTGTTTTAAAAATATTTAAATATCATATTTTCTATTTATTTTAATTACAGAAATTCGTTTTAATTACTAAAAATTATTATTTTAATTCCAAAATTTCTTTTAATTCAAAAATAAATCTGAATTAATTAGTTAATTAATTTTAGTTAATAATTAATTAGTTAATTGGTCAATTAATTAAAAAGTTAATTGAATAATTTATTTAATTAATTATTAATTGATTTTAAATAATTATTTAATTAGATTTAATTATTTTTTTTGATTTAAAAATTTCGAAAAATAGTTTCGAGCTTCAAAATATTATTTTAAATTGTTTTCAAGGCTTCATAATTATTATAGAATTATTTTAAAGCCAAATTCGGGTAATCGAACCCTGTTTATTGGTTCAAAATGATTCAATGGCCCGTATAAATTCCGAAAAATGTTTAAAAATTCGTATAAAATATTCGAAAAATCATTTTAACATCAGATCTTCTTTAATAAAATATTTGCATCAAACATCTTACGTGTTATGTGTTATATGTGCACTGATTGATGTGTTAAATGCGTATGTGTATGTTATATGACTATTTTGATCGTATATTTCAATCCGTAAATCGGATTTGGGTAAAATGAAGAGTAGATCGAAGCTTATATCAAATAGAATTATGCGAGATGAGTATTGATAGATACTTGTGATATGTGAGCAGAAGAGGCAAGGCGTAGGAAAAGGAAGCAGATAGTCAGAGAATAGGAGATTGTGATTGAAAGTAGTGAAGCATTAGCGAATTAGGACGAGGCAAGTGTTTTGAACTTTCTCAATACATATTGTGAATAATTGATAGTTTTGTTTTCATACTACAAGTGCTTTGAAGCACTGATCCTAAACCTTGAGTTCAGCTATTGATCTTGGAGCCGAAAGCCTTATTATTTTTGAACCATTGGTTGTTGAATACCCAGATACGAACCACAAACATACGATACTACTCCATAAATAAATACAAACTAAATTACTGAACTGAAATTGCTTAACACTCAAACCCTTAGAACTTATACATTGAAAGACAAATCCTCTTAACCACAAGACTTTGATTCTTTTGTTCTCTAGTTCTTGTACCGGTTGATAGCCAATCTTTGTAACTACCATGTCGTTCCCCTATGAAGATTATAAACCATCTTACGTTTGAAACCCACTATTGTTTATGATTCAGTTTATTGCTTTACATTGTTTATTCTGTTATTATTATAGAATTGGATTGTTTTATAAAATTGTGGACCAGATTCGTGGTCAGGCCAGATTGGTGGTCAATTCAGGCCAATATGTGCCATAGATCCAGTAATTAGAGCAGAGTTGTGTGCCTTGCTCGAGGTTAGTGCGTGACTGATCAATAGCCTAACCTTGGTTTTTTATAAAATGAAAACTTAATATCCAATTCTAAATCATTTCTCATCCATAAACTTGATACCTTAAATCATTTCACTTGATCATTATTTAATCTCTGTATTGTCAATGTGACTTGTTGGGCTAGTTAGCTCATTTGTACAGTTTTGTTTATGTTCATTTACAGTTAAGAAGGAACCCGTTGGTAGTGAGGATCCCCAATCCAATGCGCGATCTAGAATTCCAGGTTAAGAGGTATAAGCTAGCTGAAGACTTTTGTTTTAGTTTAAGAGTTTGTAAGAATGTTTAACATTCAGTTGTAAGTTTAAATAGTTGGGATTTGGACGCTTGTAATATAAGAGTGTGTGTGTGGCTTGTGTGCATACTTTAACCTGTTGTGATCCCTGGAAATTAGTAAGTAGGGTCACTGCATATTGTTATCTTTATTATTATTATAAGCAGGTTTATAAATAAGGTGTGTATGTGGACCCCGAACTTCTGACCTGGGTTTGGAGGGCGCCACAGGTTTGGTATCAGAGCTACAGGTTATAAATCACTGACACAGGCCTAGATTGACGGGAATTGGTAGAGGGTTAGAATTAGAAGTAAGAAATAGAGAGATGGAATGTCGAGAGGTTGAGTGCGACTGTATACTCGGTGTTAGTATGATTTCCATTATAGTTCGAGATTCTTATTTTGTGATATGATTTCAGATATCAGCGATGGTAGATTCCTTTATTCCAGTACCAGTTGATCATTCTGAGCCTTCGGTTGGAGGACCATCTTCTGATCCACATCCTATTCTTCCACCGGTGTTGTCTATTCTACCTCCTGTTGTGACAGAGGTTGTACCACTGCGGGCTATTCCACCTCCTGGTATGAGGCCACCTATCAGAGGACCCCCACATGCTGGTTCGGATTCTACTGGGCATTCAGTTACGGGCGTACCTTTTCAGTTTTCTCCACACCCTGTTCTTTACCATCAGTTTGAGGCTTGCCTTATGGAGCAGCGGCATCTACAGGGTCAGATTCAGGAGTTATTGTACATCATGCGTACCAGAGATATCGGGAGTGGTGAGAGGCGACTCAGAGAGAGGATCCAGGTGTTTCGGAGAGCAGCTACTATGAGGATAGCTGAGGCCAGTCATGAGGATATCACCCCTGACTTTCTTGTGGAGTGGGCTAAGTGGGTTATAGAGGAGCTTGAGGAGATTGGAGGTCCATATTTGCCATGAGCTAGAGACAGAGCTGCATATACAGAGGTGCTGAGTCAGAGCTGTTGTGGTTGTTTTATTATGTATATTAGTGTGTAGCGTGTATCAGTAGACTTTTGGTTGTATTTATAGACTAGATCTGCTGACTAGTGTGTAGGCTTGTTGTACCCTTTTTCTTTTACTGTTGAAGCGTTTTCACGCTTGTACTACTCAAAACTTTGATCTATATATATTAGTACCTTTTCTTTTCCAGCATTGTCATTTATATTACTGCACCTGTTTTATCTTACTTTACTTATTGCACCAGTTATAACTCTTGTGATACCATGTACCCTATCCCCTTAACTGTTTACATTCTGTAAAGAAGCATGCAATTTACTTAGTTCAACTGTTACAACTATTTTTAAAAAGAGATATTTTTGTTTTATAAAAACTTTTTATAAAAAGAATTTGATTTAAAGGCTAAATAAGTTGTTTGATTCTTTACAGAAAATGCCTCCCAGAAGAAATACACATTCTACCAACCAGAATGAAGAAACCAACAACAACAACCAAGACAATAACAACCAGAATACAAACCCAAGTCCCATTGACCCAATAGTAGCCCAGATTCTACAGATCTTGGCTCAACAAACAGTTCACCTGACTCAATAGCAGCAAAGACAAATTAACCCCCAGGTAACTTTTAAGACTTTTCAGGCAATAAATCCACCGGAATTCAAGGGTTCTTTAGATCCAATTGAAGCGAGTGTTTGGTTAAAGGAAATAGAGAAGTCAATTTCTTTGGTTAAGGTAAAGGAGGAACAGAAGATTGAGTTTGTAAGTTATTATTTGAAGAATGAAGACACCTACTGGTGGGGTGAAGATATTGGAAGGTACAGATGTTATTACTTGGGTGAGATTTAGGGAGTTGTTTCTAGAGAAATATTTTCCCCAGTTTGTTCAGGATCAGATGGAATTGAAGTTCTTGGAGCTAAAGCAAGAAAATATGTCGGTAGCTGATTATGAAAGTAAGTTTGAAGAAATGTCAAGGTTTGTACCATCATATGTGGATACTGACAGGAAGAAAGCCAAGAGATTTCAGCAAGGTTTAAAACCATGGATCAAAGGGAAGGTAGCCATATTTGAATTGGATTCCTATACAGGATTTGTATAGAAGGCCATGAATGCAGAAACGGAGAGCGAGATGTCACGGAAAGAGAAGGAAAGTAAGAAAAGAAAGTTCGAAGGGAATGAAGGACAGTCACAACCAGGGAAGTTTCCAAATTTCAAGAAGGGAAAGTTTCAGCCAGGGAGAAATTTTAATTTCAAAAAGAAAAATGCAGGCGACGGAGGTCAAGGTAACCATCCAGCCAATGTGAACCAGCCAAATCAGTTGAGGCTAACTTTTCCAGATTATCAGGTATGTGGGAAGAAGCATGGAGGAGTTTGTAATAATTTGAATATGGTTTGTTTCAAGTGTAATCAGAAGGGGCACTATTCAAGGGAGTGCCGTAACCAGCCAGCTAGAGAGCAAGTGAACAAGGACCAGCCTACTCCGAATCCAGCAGTTAAGGTTCTAGACATTGGATTTACATGCTTCAAGTGCGGAAAGCCAGGACACATAGCCAGGGATTGCAAGATACCATCCCCAGTCAACAATGCATTGAGAATCATGGGATCTACTCCAGTAGTGAATGAGACTCCAAGGACCAGAGTTTTTGATATGTCTGTGAAGGATGCTATCCAGGACACTGATGTTGTGGCAAGTACGCTTAATGTAAACTCTTTATGTGCCAAAGTGTTAATAGATTCGGGAGCAACTTGATCATTTATTTCCCAATAATTTGTTAGTAAGTTAAATTTTCTGGTTGAGTGTTTAAATGAAATAATGACCGTGGAATTGGTAAATCAAGAACGTGTATCTATTAATCAAGTTTATGTGAACTGTGAGATTGAGATTTCTGGTAATAAGTTTTGTGTGGATTTGATACCATTTAAGTTAGGAGAGTTTGACGTTATTTTAAGAATGGATTGGTTATCTAAGCACGATGCTCAGATAGACTGTCGTAATAAGAAGGTAATTATAAAGAAGCCAGATGAGAGAATGGTAATGTTTAAAGGCCAGAAGCAAGCAAAGAAGTTCTTAATGATGATTCAAGCTAAAAAGTTGCTACGATAAGGTTGTGAGCATTTCATTGCATATGTGATTGATAGAAGTCAGGAGACAGCAAAACTTGAAGATATTCCGGTAGTCAATGAGTTTCCAGACGTGTTTCCCGATGAGTTACCAGGCCTCCCTCCAGATAGAGAAATTGAGTTTGCAATCGACTTAGCACCTGGAACGGAACCAGTATCCAAGGCCCCATATAGAATGGCGCCCGTTGAAATGAAGGAATTAGCAAAGCAATTACAAGAGTTGTTAGAAAAGGTAGTAATTAGACCCAGTGTATCCCCATGGGGTGCACCGGTACTATTTGTTAAGAAAAAAGATTGAAGCATGAGACTATGCATCGATATCAAGAGCTCAACAAGCTTACAATCAAGAATAAGTATCTGTTACCTCAAATTGATGATTTGTTTGACCAGTTAAAGGGAGCCAATTAATTTTCCAAGATTGATTTGAGATCGGGATATTACCAATTGAAGATTAAGTCGGAGGATATACCAATGACAGCTTTCAGAACAAGGTACGGACATTATGAATTCTTAGTGATGTCTTTTAGATTAACCAATTCCCCAGCTACATTTATGGATCTGATGAACAAAATTTTCAAGGAGTATTTGGACAAGTTTGTCATTGTGTTTATAGATGATATTTTGATTTACTCAAAGATAGAAGAAGACCATGCAGAGCATTTGAGGACATCTTTGGAATTATATGCTAAATTTTTGAAATGCAAGTTTTGGCTACAAGAAGTTAAGTTTTTAGGACACATAGTCAGTAATGAAAGGATCAATGTGGACCCGACAAAGATTGAAGCTATGACAAATTAGGAAAGGCCGAAAACACCAACATAAGTATGATATTTCTTGGGATTAGCATGATATTATCGACGATTTGTTCAAGATTTCTGGAAGATTGTGACGCCATTGACAAAGCTGACCCGGAAGAATGAAAAGTTTATATGGAACGACAAGTGTGAGGAAAGTTTCCAGGAATTGAAGCGGAGATTAATTACGGCACCTGTTTTGTCAATTCCAGATGACCAAGGAAATTTTGTAATCTATAATGATGTTTCTCATAAGGGACTAGCCTGTGTTCTGATGCAGCACGATAAGGTTATTGCATATGCGTCGAGGCAACTGAAACCTCATGAGCAGAAGTATCCTAGTCATGATTTGGAGCTAGCGGCCATAGTATTCGCTTTGAAGATTTGGAGACAATATCTATATGGAGAAAAATGCGAGATTTATACAGATCACAAAAGTTTGAAGTACATATTCACGCAAAAGGAGCTTAACATGAGATAGAGAAGATGGTTGGAATTGATTAAGAACTACGACTGCACAATTAACTATCACCCCGGCAAAGCAAATGTTGTGGCAGACGCGTTAAGTCGAAAAGAGAAGTTAAATGCGTTATCAGTACCCGAGGAGATATACAAGGAATTTTAGAAATTGGAATTAGAAATCAGAGTTTGCAAGCCTGACGAAGCAAAGATGTATAGTATAGCTTTGCAGCCAGAATTGTTAGAATAGATAAGGAAGTGCTAAAAGGAAAAAATGGATTAGGACATCAACCGTTTGGTACGTGAAGAGTTGTGCACACAAAAGGACGATCAAGGTATTCTTAGGTTTTCTTCTAGAATTTGGATTCCACCAGTAACGGAGTTGAAGAATGAAATTTTACAAGAAGCTCATAATTCAAGGTACTCAATCCATCCAGGAAGTACAAAGAGGTATAGAGATTTAAAGGAAAATTATTGGTGGCCAGATATGAAGAGAGAGACTGCAGAATGGGTTAGTAGATGTTACACATGTCAGAGGGTCAAGGAAGAGCACCAGAGACCCAGTGGATTATTACAACCATTAGAGATTCCAGAATGGAAGTGGGAGCATATTGCCATGGATTTCATAGTTGGATTACCAAGGACAAAAGCAAATCACGATGCCATTTGGGTTATAGTGGACAGACTTACCAAGTCAGCTCATTTTCTGCCTATTAATGAAAGATTTTTGTTAGACAAGTTGGTTCATATGTACTTGAAAGAGATAGTGGTTCGTCATGGAGTTCTTGTGTCTATCGTATCTCATCGAGACCCAAGATTTAATTCGAGATTTTGGAGACGTTTCAAAAATGTTTGGGAACTAGGTTGAATATGAGTACAACTTACCATCGACAAACAGACGGAAAAAGTGAACGAACAATTCAGATAATTGAAGACATGTTATGGATTTATTCCATTGATTTCAAAGGAAGTTGGGACGAGCATTTACCCTTGGTAGAATTTTCTTACAACAACAGTCACCATGCCAGTATTGGGATTCCACCCTATGAAGCTCTTTACGGACGTAAATGTCGATCTCCAGTATATTGGGATAAAGTAGGAGAACGCAAGATACTTGGGCCTGAATTGGTGCAACAAACAAAGGAAGTTGTTAAAGGTATCCAGAAAAGATTAATGGCATCACAAGACCGTCAGAGGAAGTACGCAGACCAATCAAGAAAAGATATGGAATTTGAAGAAGGGAATCTAGTATTACTGAAAGTGTCACCGTGAAAGGGATTCATATTTCTCATGCGATTCATAATATACCCAATGTCCACTTTTATCATTACTCGGTCAAGGATAACTTTTAATGGAATCAATGTATATTAATTCTCTTATAGAAATATAATGACTTCAAGTCTAAGGACCATTACATCATTATCACTGTGAGAATTACTTATGACACAACAGACATGTAGAATCTCACATCAGGTCTGTCCAACACCATATACATTTACATTTGCCTGTGTTTTTGACTTTAGTATCACTATACAAATAATCAATGAGATGTGATCATCAGTCAACAAACACACCAGTCTTAATGCATTATTATTGTCCCTTAATAATAATACTCGAATAGGGACCTTTAGGAATATTGATAATATTCTCTTAATCTCATTTCTAAGTCACGTACTTAGAGATATAGAATTCATGTCATATTCCAAGTATATTTATTAATCTTATATTTATATCGCAGTAAACTAAGAATTAATAAATTATAAAGGGAATAATCGATAGAACATAAATATTAATAACCCAAATGTCTTAAACTAAAACATCACAGTGTTGTCTCTAGGGCACAAACACTAATAATCTCCCAATTGCACTAGAGCCAATCACTCATGTATCTAGTACTCATGGAACTAGTATGACCATCGCGCTTCTGCTGCGACAAAGCCTTAGTCAGTGGGTCTGCAACATTATCATTACTATGCACTTTACATTTATATCTCCTTGATCATTAATCTCATTAATAAGGTGATATCGCCTAAGGACATGCCTAAACAGTCTCCTTGGCTGTTTCAAAAATATCAATATATGTAATATCTGGGATATATCATGTAATTAATTTTGCTAATAAATAAAATTTGTATGTTCTGTAATTATTCTATGAATTATTTGTTAAATGGTGTATGGGTTTGGATGGTTAAATATAATATAATTTGAGTATTTTAATTTTTATATATCCAAAATAAAGTGTAGATAATTGTCATATTTTTCTATTAATTTTTATGTTGTTTTATGATTTTATAAAAGATTTATGGATTCAATAAATTATTTTTCCGAGTGTTTATAAACTATTTTGTATAATCGGGAACCAACCGACCTCACCCGTTTTTATGTTTTTATGACCCGAAACTCTTCCGAAAACTCCATCCTAACCTAATTGCAATATTCTGAGCATTTCCCATGTTTTGACTTTTTCGATCCGGCGTACGGTTTTCCCCGTGCGGGTCCCGGCGCGATATTTTTGATACAAAATTTGTTTCGGTAAATCGATAAAACCCGTATTTTTGATAAACGGGATCTTTTTATTAAAATATTAAAATTATCATCTCATAATACGTGTAACCAAAGCGTTGAGACCAAGACCGCAGTACAAAATGTACAGATTTGGATAATTATCCCAGAACTGGTACTGTTTTGGATTTGTTTTCTCAAATAAACGTAATATTTTATATCCGGTATGATCCAATGGGGTACCAATATTCCGTAATTTTAAATAGCCCTTACCATTTTTTATTTTGTTCAGAAAATCATTTACAGTTAGTAATTATATAATTTTACAGAGAAAACAGTATATTCATATAAACTTCTGAGAATCAAACTGCAATTTCAAGGCGTTACCGGATTCCGATTGGAAAGCTGGAGTACTCAAAACGAAGGTCTTGAAGTGTTCTATCAGAATCAATAAGCCTTATAACTGCATAAACTACTGGTATTTTTCTATATTTTTATTTATTATCGAATTAATTTGATTTAAAATATGAATTTTTTTCGAGAGATTGTTTGTATGATTTGATGATTGCATATTGTAGAGATTTTCTTCCTGATGATTTTGATATATTATATGACTTATTTGGAGTTCAATAACATGTTTAAAATTAGGTTTTAATTTTAAATTTCAAAACTAGGGTTTATAACCCGTATGAATGTTCTTAATTGAAATTTAAGGGTTTCTTTCCCAGGGTTTATTAGAAAATTTTGTTGATTGCATCATGTTCTTGGTTAAATTTGTAATCGAATCATGTATAGTACATCAACAGACGATTCCTGGTTTGCTCAAATTGAAGAAAACAAAATTCGCCGAAGACGGCGAAGTTTCTTGCTCTTTTTCCGGCCAAATCCTTGATTATTTGGTTGTTTTGATTGCATGTATAAGTTTCTGGTAGTCAGGAGAGTGAATCTGGAGAGTTTGGTGGCCTGAGGTGGCCGGAATCGTGTTCTCCAGCCACTCTCCGGCGAAGTCGACGGTGGCCCTGCAAAAATTGCAAACAGGCCCCTATACTTTTGAAAACAATACAGTTTAGTCCCTGAAGTTTCCAGACTTTGCAAATTCAGATTCTTATTTTAAAAATATTTAAAAATCATATTTCCTATTTATTTTAATTACAGAAATTCATTTTAATTACTAAAAATTCTAAAAATTATTGTTTTAATTCCAAAAATTATTTTTAATTCAAAAATAAATCTGAATTATTTAGTTAATTAATTTTAGTTAATAATTAATTACTTAATTGGACAATAAATTCAAAAATTAATTGATTAATTGATTTAAATAATTATTAATTGATTTTAATTAATTATTTAATTAGATTTAATTATTTATTTTAATTTAAAAATTCTGAAAAATAGTTTCGAGCTTGAAAATATTATTTTAAATTGTTTTCAAGGCTCGATAATTATTATAAAATTATTTTAAATCCAGATTCGGGCAATCAAACCCTGTTTATTATTTCAAAATAATTCAACGGCCCGTTTAAATTCCAAAAAATGTTTAAAAATTCGTATTAAATATCCGAAAAATTATTTTAACATCAGACTTCTTTGAAAAAGTATTTTCATCAAACATCTTACGTGTTATGTATTATATGTGCACTGATTGATGTGTTAAATGCGTATGTGTATTATATGACTGTTTTGATCCTATCTTTCAATCCGTAAATCGGATTTGGGTAGATAGAAGCTTATATCGAATAAAATCATGGGAGATGAGTATGGATAGATATTTGTGTTATGTGAGCAGAAGAGGAAGCAGATAGTCGGAGAATAGGAGATTGTGATTGAAAGCCAGTGAAGCGTTAGCGAATTAAGACGAGGCAACTTTTCTGAACCTTCTCAGGACATATTATGAATAATTGATAGTTTTGTTTTCATACTGCAAGTGCTTTGAATCACTGAGCCTAAACCTTGATTCCAGCTATTGATCTTGGAGCCGAAAGCCTTATTCTTTCTGAACCATTGGTTCTTGAGTACCCAGATACGAACCACAAACATACGATACTACTCCATAAATACATACAAACTAAATACCAATTACTGAACTGAAATTACTTAACACTCAAACCCTTATACCTTATACATTGAAAGACAAATCTTCATAACCACAAGACTTTGATTCTTTTGTTATCCAATTCTTGTACTAGTTGATATCCAATCTTGGTAACTGCCATGTTGTTCCCCTGTGAAGATTGTAAACCATCTTATGTTTAAAACTCATGGTTGTTTATGATTCTCTTTATTGCTTTATATTGTTTATTTTGTTATTATTATAGAATTGGATTGTTTTATAAAATTGTGGACCAGATTCGTGGTCAGACCAGATTGGTGGTCAATTCATGCAATGTGTGCCTTGGATCCAGTAATTAGAGCAGAGTTATGTGCCTTGCTCGAGGTTAGTGCGTGACTGATCAGCAGCCTAACCTTGTTTTTTTTAATGAAAACTTAATATCCAATTCTAAATCATTTCTCATCCATAAACTTGATACCTTAAATCATTTCACTTGATCATTATCTAATCTCAGTATTGTCAATGTGACTTGCTGGGCTAGTTATCTCATTTGTGCGGTTCTTTTTATGTTCTTTTCCAGTTAAGAAGGAATCCGTTGGTAGCGAGGATCCCCAATCCAGTGCACGAGCTAGGATTCCAGGTTAAGAGGAATAAGCTAGCCGAAGACTTTTGTATTAGTTTAAGAGTTTGTAAGAATGTTTAATATTCAGTTGCAATTTTGAATAGTCGGGATTTGGACACTTGTAATATAAGAGTGTGTATGTGGCTTGTGTGCATATTTTAACCTTTTACGATTCGTGGAAATTAGTATGTAGGGTCACTGCATATTGTTATCTTTATTATTGTTATAAGAAGGTTTATAAATAAGGTGTGTGTGTGTGGACCCCAAACTTCTGACCCGGGTTTGGAGGGCGCCACAATATATTCGGCTTCCATTATAGAATAATCAATGTTCTTGCTATGAACTATTCTAGCTAATGTCACTTATATTTAGACAAAACACAAAATAGACATAAACACAAAATCATCCTTGTCTGTCCAAAAATTAGGTTCAGAAACTAGCATCAGTGTAACCCTTTACAACTAGTTCCCTATCTTCTCCATACACCAAAAATAAATCTTTAGTCCTATTTAAGTACTTAGGAATATTCTTGAAAATTATCCAGTGACCGTCACCTGGATTAGACCGGTATCTGCTCGTCATGCTCAAAGCATACGAAACATAAGGATAAATACATATCATTGTACATATTATAGATTCAATTACTAAAGCATATGGAACTTTCTCAAACGGCCCTAATCATCTAATAATTTAGGGGGAAATTATCTTTTGAGATCACTATCCCATGAGACATCGAAACATATTCTTTCTTTGTCTCTTGCATCATAAAATGATGTAATACTTTATCAATATATGTACTCTGACTAGGTCGATTAATCTCTTCAATCTATCTTTATAGATCTTGATCCCTAATATATAGGTAGCATCACCTAAGTCTTTTATCGAGAAATTATTTCTTAACCAAGTCTTAACAGCCAGTAGAGAAGGTATGCCATTCCTTATTTGTTATATGTCATCTACATATAATACTAGGAATGTCACATGGCTCCCACTAACCTTCTTGTAAACACATGGTTCATCTTCATTTTGAATAAAGCCAAACTCTTTGACCGTTTCATCAAAATGAATATTCATTCTCCTTGAGGCTTGCTTCAATCTAAAAATAGATAGAAGCAACTTACAAACCATCTTAGCAAACTTCAGATCGACTAAAACCTCAGGTTGTATCATATATACATCCTCTTCAAGGCTCCCATATAAGAAAGCGGTTTTGACATCCATTTGCCAAATCTCATAGTCAAAGTAAGCATCTATTGCTAATAAAATCCTGATGGACTTAACCATAGCAACTGGTGAAAAAGTCTCATCATAGTCTATACCATGAATTTGTTTGAAAGCTTTTGGTACTAGTCACACCTTATAGGTCTTTACTTTACCATCCATGTCAGTGTTCTTCTTGAAAACCCATTTGCACTCTATAGGTTTTACCCCTACGAGTGGATCAAATAAAGTCAATACTTTATTTTGATACATGGATTCCATCTCGGATTTTATGGCCTTCAGCCATCTCTCGGAGTCTGGACGGTTCATGGCATCTTGGTAAGTGAGAGGCTTTATTATTATCCGTAAGCATCACATCACCATTTTGAGTCAAAAGAAATTCATAATTTCTCCCAGACTCATGGTGAATCCTACTAGATCCACGAATAACATGTGTTTCTTGGACAAGTTTTTTCAACATTTTGATGTATATCCTAATCTTATTCCAACTCCGGTTCAATATCATCATGTGGTTCTCGATCTTCATCGAGATGAATTATCCTCCCACTGATTTTCTTAGAAATTAGTACTCCCTCAAGAAATACATCGGCCCGAGAAACAAACACTTTGTTCTCGGAAGGATAATAAAAACTATACCCTAGTCTCACTTGGGTATCCCACAAAATGGCATCTATCTATTTTTTGTCCAAGCTTGTCAGAGGTTGAATTTTTTTACAAACGCTTTACATTCCTAAATTTTCATAAATGACATGCTATGACATTCATCACTCTATATCTCATACGGAGTATTTTGAACCGCTTTAGTCGGAACTTGGTTAAGTGTATATGCAGCCGTTTCTAGAGCATAACCCCAGAAACTGAATGGAAGATCCGCTTGACTTATCATCGATCTTACTATGTCCAACACGGTACGATTTCTCCTCTCAGAATCTCTATTCCATTGAGGTGTTTCACAAGGAGTAAGTTGTGATACAATATCACACTCTTTCAAGAAACTCTTGAATTTAAGGCTTAATTATTCTCCTCTACGACCTGATCGTAAAACTTTTATACTCTCTCTTGTTTCCTTTTCTACTTCAGCCTTATATTCTTTAAACATTTCAAAAAAATCAGATTTGTTCTTCATAAGATATACATTTCCATACCTACTGAAGTCAACAGTAAATGTTATGAAGTAGTAAAAGCCACCCCATGCCATCAAACGCATCGACCACATACATCATTATGTATAAGTCCTAATCGTTTGGTGGCCCTTTCACCTGATCAGGTTAAACAAGCTTTAGTCATTTTTCTAATTAAACAAAGTTCGCATCTTCCGTATGATTCAAAATCAAATTTGTCCAAGTATCCATCTATATGTAACTCAGAAATATGTTTCTCATTCATATGGCTTAACGACAATGCTAGAGGTAATGTTTGATTTGAGTCATCTTAGAACATATAAATTGTTAACTAATTCTGCAACATTATAAGCCTTATCATTAAAATAGAATAAACAACTATTGTTTATTTATTTAAAATGAAATCCTTTTGTTTATTTATTTAAAATGAAAACCGTTCTTGTCCTGACAAGAAATTGATTTAATGTATCCGCTAAAGGCAGACACGTAATAACAATTTATCAAGTTCTCAATCTCGCCTTATTGGTAAAATTAGGTATCGAGTTCCTTCAACTAGAGAAACAACTTTTGCTCCAATTCTAACGCGATACCTGAGGCTTGACCATTGCTGGTCTTCTTCTTTAGATCTTCCAAACATGCTAGACAATTTAACTTCCATTCATCCAGTTATTTCCACATAAGTGATAATCATCTCCTTTAGCAACACCACTATTAGGCTTTAAAAGCCCTTTTGGATTGGACTTTACTTTGGCAATGAATAAGATCAAATATTCACCTTGCCTATCCAATTTATTTTCCCATTTGTATTCCATGTGTACACCATCAATATGGACGTAATTCATGCATTTACAATGTTATTTTCAGCAGTTCCAAACATGCCTAACAACTCAGTGAGTGTTCTATTTATCTCATTCCTTTTGTTCTTAACAAACTGAGAATAAAAGTTGTTCAAAGATTGTTTGATCAAATCAAGCTGAGTCTCTAGACCATTCTTGAAACCCAAAATATCAAGGTATATATACCTATCATCTTTAAAACATATGGTCTAACCAAATATCATTCTCCCTTTAATGCAAAAGTATGGTACCTTATTATTGTCAAATCTTTCTGACGAGCCTATCCTTCAAACATCTGTAATAACTCGAATTTTTGAGACTTTATAAAAACATTAATGAATAGTAACCCTGACAGATGGGAAAAACCTTTTATCCCACACTATGTTGTGCATGAGAAAATGAGTTGCGAAGTTAATATTATGATTATACGTACCAAATGAGTGTATGTAAATGCTATTAGTTTTCGAAGAAAACGAACTTTGAAAAATGACCATATTTACGAATCATCAAGGATTACGGGAATCACAATATAATTACGAATTTAAAACCCTATGGATTCATATCCAAGGACGATACTTCAAAACATAAAGAATAAATATGAAAGGATTTATGTCGCGAACTATTTACGAGAAATTATTACGAAAAGGTTTTAAACGACCAAATGAACGCGTAAACGATTAAATAAACATATCGCACTAAATAAACATGGTGGAAAATTAACCATGGTTACTTTATCAAATAGTAATCTAAGGAAGTAGGATGATCATCTAAGGGCTAGGGGAATAGTAAAGCTAATGGCTAAACTAATTAGCTTAGCTTTTAATCTAGAAAGGCTAGCTAGTATTGTCCAAAGATTTGCCAACATAAATCTATCCTAGGACTTATACTGGAGAATAAACAAGATATCACAAGCATTATTGCAAGAAGCAACCAAGAAGCCAATAAAATTTCTCTCCCTCTCTCCCTAAACTCTCCATTCAGCCCCTTCTAAAAAAACAAGGAAATCAAATTCAAATCACCAAGCTCTAGCCATGGAAAAATTCCCCCATTAATTCTCAAGCTTCATACCTCCTAAACTAAGGTAAGAGAAATCTTTAAGCTCTTTTTAACAAGGTTTGAAGGGTGAAATAAATTCAAGAAAGATGATAGTGAATAGTATAAATAGTAACTTTTATTTGGTTTCTTATTTTAATGGTTGTTTTAGGTTCCAAAACCCTACCAAGCACTCCCAATACTTCACCATCATCAAGAAAACATCTCAAGCTCTCAAGAAAGGTATAAATATTTGACTCATCCTTACTTAAGATTTAAGTTCAAGATTCTTTTAGAACATAGTTGTAAACCTAGTTTTGGTGAAAGTATTGTTGTAAAACGTAACTGTAATGTTTCTGCAGAAAATCCCGAAGATGTAAATTGTAGTTTCTTAAAAACTAACACTTTATTATGATAGAAAATGTTATAAGGATCGTTTAGACGATTGAATCGCGTGATTCCGATTTACGGATCAAAAGTTATGGCCGTTTTACTAAAAGTGATTTACGCGGAAAAAACTGCTACGAATTACGAATTTTGAAAATAGAAGGATCGACTTAAAAATGTTCATAAATCATGAAATTTTTACAGAGAGTATTAAATAGAGTTCCTTAACTGCCATAAAAATTTCAAGTGAAAGTAAGGACTTTTCAATTTTATAAAAATATTGGAGCCGAGACCGCGTGATTAGAAAACCGTAGAATTCATAAGTGGAGCCGACGATGAAAATGGAAAACAGACTTAAGATACTTTGAAAAAGGAAGTGACCATAATGTGAATAAGGACTTAAAAAAATGATAAGGGTAATATGAGTTTAGAGGGTGCATAATAAGTAGCATATGAGTGCGAGTCGCCGTAAATTAGAACGGGACCTAACAAAACGAATTATGTTTATGATTATAGATTTCCAAGCGGAACCTAGAGCATCATCCACCTCGAGATACCCAGGAAAGTTTACGAACCCAGCTCCATTTACTGTTATGTTGTGAAAGGATTGTTTTATTATCATTGCATAAATACCAGCTTGCCATAATACTTAGTAATTGAGTTTTCGCATAATGTAGCGATATTGCACGATAAGTATATGTTGTAAAATGTTTAACTCCGCTCTAAGCGTGATGTATAATTATAAGACCGAGAGTCGGTCGGGATTTAAAAATAAAAACCCTAGGATGATTAAAAGTCCATAGTAGTACATTAAATACCTCAAACTTTTATTAAAACGATTTCCAAAGATCGTATTCCCTCAACTATATTTTATTGTTCAAATAATAAATATTATACAACTATTCATTTATTATGGGAGAAGCATACTCCAACGATTATTTATTTCAACCCGATTAAATATTAAAGATTATTAAATTACTCAAATATGAACTAGTTGAAGAATATTATTTCAATATTCTTTTAAAAGTATAATTATTTGAGGTTTAATTATTTAACGATTAATATTTAATTATTAATATTTAATTATTAATTATTTATTAAATGATTTATTTATGATTAAAAAATCATAAAACCTAATTTAAAATACTTTCTGATTTTTGGAAAGTCATTCGAATAATTTCAGATCATTGGAGAATATTATCTCGACTTATTTTAAATATTTTGATTTTAGTTTCAAAAGAACCCCTCCTCTTTTTAATAAATATGTTGACAATGGTCAACTCACATCCTTAGTACTTCCTCCAGAAATTCTCGGAAGTGCATATATATACGTACATATCCAAGTGTACCTATCAACAAGAAATATGCTTGGGGAACAATATAAATTCCATATATATGATGGGACTCTTAAAGGACAAGGAGGGGTAGACTCCAGTACTTCGTGGACTGGGGAGACTACCAATTTACTATCACATGAGAAGGTATCTTATATACTGATGCACATGTGGAGTATGCGTACCTGAGAAGGATGGACGCAAAACCGTGTCTTGAGAGGGATGGACACGAAGTGTGTACCTGAGAGGGATGAACACAGAAAAGGCCCGAATGTGGCCAGGGTGATAACCAATAATAAAAAGGAAATCGTCCATCTATATATAGAAAAGGTTCCTATTTCCGTTGTACGATTGATCATCGTATGCGATGGCTCTAGTGAATGTCCTATTCTTCCAATTGGAATTGTGATGCAATACCGTAGCCCAAGACTAGGTGATGGGTTTACCATTAAGGTATTCGCAGGATAATAATCCATTAAAAAATTATTTTCATAAGAAGGTGAGTATCATCAAGGAAAACTATTTTTGAATAAAACATAATTATCGCATATGACGTTTTACTTGAGTTTATCATACAGTCATTTCATACTGTACATTATTATGCTGGGCATTATAGCTCACACTTATTTTCTTAAATTGACACAACATAACAGTGTATCAAGATTCCTATCATGAAACTCACAGCCGGGGAATGGGTAGGAAATGGCCAGCTGTTCAGTAGGATGTTTGGTGTTGTACCACAGGTAGACCGAATAAGCTGGATTGGTTTTCAGTTGTTTTTAGTCCGGCTTATTTACAAATATGACTTGTGTAAGGTAATGAATAAGAAACAAATATTTGGCCGACGGATTGACCTTACTTAAAGGTTATTTCCCCGGTAAGACTTAATTACTTTTGGGTTGTAATAATTATCACTTTGTGGATTGATTTACTCTAGTAATGAATGGTTCGTTTCCAAGACAATAACCTATAAGTGTGTGTGTGTGTGTGTGATAAGTGTGGGGTCGTAAAATGTGAGTAATTATATATTGTGATAGGAGGTATGTGGTATGTGGTATATAGTACTCAAGATGACGTGGCCTCCTAGATCCTTGACCCCGGATTTTGGGGCGCCACGGAAATGGTATCAGAGCCTTAGTTTATCAAATCTTGGAAATGATAGGATATAAAATACGTAGACATAAGAATAATAAATAATCAATTAGATCTCAAGTCGAGTTCGTCATTAGGCTACATGGGTAGTCTTGGCAGTTTTACCCTCAAGGGAATTCCAACTCTAAGTTAGTAACACCTTGCCTATTATGTCAGGTACCAGTGGAGCCTATGGGGGAGGTTGACCCGGTTGATGATGTTATGGCCCCTGAGCATGACCCTACTCCCGAGCCGGAGGACCCACCTAATGATGACTCAGATGATGACCCTACTGAGGATGCCTCGGAGGAGGAGACTGACCTTCTTGTCCCCATAGATGATGATGTTGAGATGCCCCAGGGAGATGGCTTAGGCTGGAGGGATATAGAGATGTACCCTCTCCCGACTGTTCGCTCTCCTACACCACACCCAGGGATATAGAGTCCTTTGCCCTATATCGACGAGAACGAGGAGGATGGGATGGATGCACAGACCTACGAGGCTTATGACATATCCTCTAGCAACCCAGACTCACCTCTACCACCCCTGGCGACCATACATGTAGCTGTACACGACTGGATAGTGGCTCAGCTTAACACTGAGCTCAACGCGACATCTTCCCGCATCGTAGAGCTACGACAGGCGCTGACAACTGTGAGAGCCGTCAGACTAGGATCTCCAGGGGACTTCAGAACTGCTTCCCCGGCCATAGCCCCACTACACCATATCTGGCCTGTAGCGACATTTTTTTTGGTGTTACAAGCAGAAATGTTGCCTTAAGTTACTAAAATTTAATCTAACATAACATTATTTTTTGTGTTACAGTAGAGAATATAAATTGTTACAATAAACATGATGAAATCTCTATTGTAACACAAAAATTATTGTTAGCATTGACTTAAAAATAAGTGTTACCATAGCGCTGAATATTTAGGCGGGATTATAAAAGCGGGCTTTATTTTAGTCAAAATTTGGGCGGTCCAAATGAAAAATTGACCCGCTCCTTTTCAACACTCAGACAGATAAAACTTTACCTCAGTCTCACACTCAAACAAATAACTCACTCTCACACTCTCTCACTGAAGGCGATGGAAAATTTCAGAGCTTGAATATTTGCTTGGAGTCGGGTTGTTTGGAATCGGGTTGCTTAAATAATTGGGTCAGAGCTTGGAGAAATTAGGGTTTAGATTATTGGGTCAGAGTTTGGATTTTGAAATTGGGGCTTTCCTCTTGTTCGGGTACTTCCCCTTCTTTTCTTCTTCTGTGTTTTGTTATTTTCGTCTCTGATTTGTTATTATTTTCTTCTCTGAAATTGGGGCTTTATTCTTGTTCAGTTTATGGTTAATTATTATTTGGGGTTTGGGGTTTTTCATATTTATTTTCTACTCTGATTTGTTATTATTTTCTTCTTAGTTCTTTTTTTGATATTTTTTTCTTTACATACCATATATCTGTTATTCGATTTATCCTTGTTATGCCATATGCTGAATTATTGTGGTTGGAGCTCATTTGGTTAATTGATTGGTGGGCTGCTATTAAGGTCATTTTTTAATCCCCCATTTTCCGAATTTGTCTGTTGTTTAAGGGTCAAATTTGTCTCTGCCATTATGGAGCTTACAAAATAGATGCTGGTCAATATATTTTTTAAAGGATTTAAGCTCTGAGTTGTTCAATTTTTAATACTGACTTAACTTTATACTTTTCTCTGTATTTGTTCTAGAATGCTGATTATCTTTAATAGTTGTGGCTTGTGTCATGGCTCAGAATAACGATGGTAAGAAATGACATTGTCAGGGCTTTAAAGACATGGTCATTTTGAATTTTTTATTCTAGTATATTAGATGTTTGATGGTGTTTGCAGTTACATCAGTTTAGGTTTTAAAATTTCTTAAAACTTGGCATTTTTGATTTTTTTTAATCTTGTTTATTAAATGTTTGATGGTGTTGGACCGATCCAGTTACAACATCAGTTACAATGTTAATAGCATACAATCCAAAAATTTATGTTTTGTGTAATCAAATTAATATAGATTGGATTAGCACACCAAGTTGTTCAAAACAACCATATTGACTTGCTTCAAGTAGTTGTAAATATATCACTAATGATATTATAGCAAAATATAGAATTGTCCATAGAACACGTTGTGCGCAATTGGTTTTCTTCATAAACCTTGCTACGGCTACAACAGAAAATGAACTCACATTTGTATAAATAACTAGATAGACACTATAGATTTCCATTACGGATAAATATGAAAGAAGAGTTGAATGCTATGAACTTTTGTCAAACCTAGAAAATAGGAAGGTTGCTCTGATAAATTATTGAAACACGGGATTACGGGATACTGCAAATACATCAGACGCTAAAAGGTGTTCATCTTTTGTTTTTGACCCCTGTTACTAGTTGATTGACCTCTTTGATTCTGTTCTCTTTTTATTTTTGTTAATAAACCTGCATCTCTTTAGTTGAATATGCAAAAATATATTGAATATACCATAGAGCATGTGTTGATTTTCATATTTCTTACTTGTGGCTCGAATGGATTTCTGACTTATGTGATGATTTAGTTTGTTAATGTCTGTTCTACTCATATATATTTATAATCTTAAAATTTGTTTGCAGACTTTATATCCCTGTGTACTTTAGATAATATTGAGATTAATAATTATCAATTAGTTTTGTTAACTTCATTATGTCCTTTCTGACCTTTTACTCTAATTTACTCTTATTCTATTTTTGGATTCCAGTTACTTTAATTTATTTGGGGCTTTTTCTTATAGTAATTTGGGGCTTTCTTCAAGTATGTTGTAATTTTCTTCTCTAATTTATCTTCTTGGTATCATTTACTTTTATAGATTTTTGAATCGATTTATATTTTAGGTTTTCGTAATTTGTGTAACAAATTCTTATAGTTTTTGTTTGGTTCTCAAATGTATATCTTCTAATATGTTCTCCTAATTTATCATATGAATTAGAGTATAATTTTGAATTAGGGTCTTCTTGTTTAATTTATCATATCAAGGTATCACCTGATAACTTGCTTTTTTCAGGCGCTTCTTCATTCTGGCCCAATAGGAAAGATAGTTGTCTAACTTGTTTGCCGAAGTGCTACCAATATGGACCACTTCAGAGCAGTTTTATGGAGTTCCTTACATATGGTCAGAGAAAGTTGCTAGCATTAGTTGTTCTAGTTTTAGAGATCTGTTGGTCAGACAACAGAGTAAGGGATCAATTAGGGGTCTTCATGGAGAGTTTTGTGCTATCTATTACTTCTGTTGTTCTTGCAAAGTAGCAAACAGACATTAAGTCGCTAAATAGATAAATCATCTTTATTATTCATTAGATCGAGGGGCCACTAGATCCTGAAAGAGAACTATCAAGATTGATTTTAGAACAGAGTTTGAAGAAGCTTTCACTATAGCTTTGCAGAGAAGTAATGTTTCCACTGTGTCTTGGTTATGCTCCCAGGTATGATTCTTCTTTTTAAGTGCCCTCCTTTAAGCCCGTTCAGAAATGAAAGTTGCATTTTTTGATGCCCATAGTTGGTGATGGTTTGGACGGCTGTGCTTATATCTACTTTATAAATAATATAGACACATACACACACACATATATTGTTTCATTTTAGTACAACAGAGGCAATTAAAAGCACAAAATTCATAACAGGATCATCAAAACATTCCGGGAAGCCTGTTGTGATAGCAAGTACAACTACTCCGGGCTACTGGCTGAATTGGAGAGTCCTGATTTGTGCAATTTGGGATCTATAGTCCTTGGTTTTAATGTGCTTCTGATAATGCTGGGTCTAAATGTTGCATTTGATGGAGGCAGCATATTTGACTATTATACCCAGTAAGTTGTCCCTTTAACTTGTAAAGTATAAGAAAGCATATTAAGCTTGTTGCTCTCTGTGCTTCCATTTTAGTGTAAGGTTAAAGATTTCCGGACTCATTTTAGTTCAGCACCTTGTGCAAATATCTCCTGAGTTCTACTAAATATATCATGAACTCGAAAGGTGGACTTTTACACTAATGACCTTATACTTTGGGGTATGTTCAACACTTCATTTGTTTAGCAATTACATAAAAATTATTTAACATGATGCATCATTTTTTATTCGAGCACTTTGTGATGTCACTATTTGGGTAAGTTGTGCACTGCAAAATAACACACTGAGATTAATATATGTCGACTACTTTGTAAATTAGTATAGATTCGGAAAAAACAAATAAATTTTGGTTCGATTTGTTCAGAATAACATTGAGCTTGAATATAATAACACTCCTTTATCGAGTCCTTCTGAGGACGATGATATATGATGCGTGACACTGATATATATATGCCAACATTAATTATATGTCCATCTGTCATTTACAAAAGTGCAGGGTTGTCAATTTCTAGTTACAAGTTTTTTGAATCCGCGTGAGCTATAATATAAATTGAAGTACTGACTGAATCACTTGCTTGATTGTTTAGGTGGAGGAAGAAATGCTGATGTGCAAGTTGCATTTTGGTAAATGTTCTAATTGTTCGCAGGCTGCATCAATATTGCTTGATGAGAAGAGGAAAGATGTGTATGTTGACTGTAGTTAGGATGTTATGTATTATCATTGGAACTTTGTAAAGTTAGGATGAATTTGTACTTTTGTTAACAAAATTCTCAAGTTGACTATGTATTCAATCCTTAATGTTATGTTTTGATCAAGTGAAGTAGATTTAGATTTTATTATATTTTCAAATTCAGAAAGTGTAACCAATATTACATTTTGTTATGTTGGTATAAACAAGAAAAATTCTTATTAAAAATATAAGAGTGTAATAAGAATATAACTGTATTACAATCTTGTGTTACAATAGCTAATATGGTGTTGCAAAAGAGTCTATTCCAACACATATTTAGGTGTTACTATAGGGTTCGGTATGTTGCAACAGAACTATGGTTACATTTTCAACTTGTTACCATAGAAATAGAAAATGTAACTATAGGTACTCTATTGTAACACATTGAGAGGTGTTACCAAAATATCAAAAAATGTAACCATAGACCCCTATTGTAGCAGGCTCAAATCCAACACCCCTTATTTTCAAAAAGTGTAACCATAGCCAATAATTTGGCTTTCGGTAACATTTTTTGGTCATGTTAACACTTTTTTGGTGTTGTTACAGGTCAAATATGGTGTAGTGCCCGCAGGGAGATCGATGGGATCGAGCTCCGTACCCAGGTTCAGATGAGGATGACGGCAGTGGGAGGATACATCCCGGTAGTTGACGCAGAGCTGATGTTGGCAGGAGCGATAAGGAGGGTGCGAGACCTCACGCGCAGTGACAATGACTGAGGGACTAGTGACTATTTTATGGACCTTGTAAAGGGCTGGGTGACTTGTCACCAATTTTGTTAGGATAGCTAGTAGTAGATAGTGTTCCTAGCCCTTCAGGGTACACAGTTTATATATTTAGATTCAGTATTCAGGACAAGTAATGATGTATTATAATCAGGTCATGTATGAACTCAGATAAGTTGTTTTATCCCTAAGATATAATTGGGAGACCCTATGGTATATATCTAGTAGTTATTAAGAAATTAATTTCCGTATTATTGCACTTGATAAAAACATGCTAGATAATAAATGACATGCTTACATATGAATAAATTAATCCAATTGAGAATAATTGCAACTATATTGACAAATTTTCATTATCAGAACAATGCCACCCCATAGAAAAGGAACCCACAGCCCACAGAATCTGTTAACCAACAAAGGAATGGACCTGACTCCGTAGTGAATGAAGAAAGTGAAGAAGACCTAGACTATAATAAATATGATGAGGAAGAATATGTAGAAGAAGAGGCTGAGGATACCCATCAGGGAGGTAACCCCATGAATGAGTTTATGGAACTTTTACGGGAAAATATGAACCAACAACCCATTCCACCATAGCCGCATATTGTCCAACAGACTGCAGCCACTGCCTTCAGGGCGTTCAAATCCCTCAAACCCCCACAGTTTCTAGGATCTGCCGACCCCGTTTAAGCATGTGCCTGACTCAAGGAAATAAAAAAGTCCTTCAAGATACTAGGTATGGAAGAAGGACACAAGACCATTTTCGCTTCTTACATGCTGAAAGGAGAAGCTAATTACTGGTGGGAGTCCAAAAGAAACCTCGAGACTGATGCTGTGATTCCATGGGATAGATTTATCCGACTGTTCTTAGACAAGTATTTCCCTAGGTTTATGGAAACTCAGATGGAGATTAAGTTTCTAGAGTTGAAACAAGATAAGATGACTGTGGCAGAGTATGAGGCCAAGTTTACCGAGCTGTCATGATTTGTACCTGAGTTCGTGAATACCGAAGAGAAGAAAGCGCGAAGGTTTCAGCTTGGTCTGAAATAGTGGATCCAAAACCGAGTGGCAGTAGTAGAGCTGGCAGATTACGCCACCTTAGTGCAGAAAGCCTCGATTGTTGAAGCTGGAAGTGAACAAAGTTTGAAGGAAAAGGAAATTAGGAAGAGGAAGATAGGAAGACAAAGAGGAGGAACTGGGAATAGGAGCTTTCCAAGCAGGTTCATCAAGGGAGGGGTGTCCCAACCTGCGTGAGGCCCCCGATTCAGAAAGGCCCCAAGTGAGAGTGTTGGTCAGGGCGGTGGATAATCTTGGGAAACATTTCATAGCCAACCCCCCACCCTGATACCGAAATGTCAAACATGTAGAAGAAGACACCTGGGAGTGTGCAGCCAGGCGAGATCCCCTCTGAAATGCTATAAGTGTGACCAAATCGGACACCTTGCTAATAACTGCAACCAACCCAGCATGACATGTTTCCAATATGGGAAAGTAGGGCACATGAGGAAGGATTGTCTGACATTGAAGCCCCCGGCCTCAGGAATGAGCAGAGTTGTATCCAACCGGCCCCCAGCTGCTAAGACCTTCAACATGACCGTTCAGGATGCTATCCGGAATACTGACGTAATAGCAGGTACCTTTATGTTAAATTCCGAACATGCAAATGTCCTATTTGATTCTGGAGCGACCAAGTTATTTATATCTCAAGATTTTGCTAAAAAGTTAAAACTTAACGCCGTACCTTACGTGAGGTATTACAAGTGGAAATAGCAAACAAAGAAATAATTCATGTGAATCAAGTACACCCTAAATGCAAGTTGAAATTAGAAGGGAAGGTCTTCGAGGTTGACCTAATCCCATTTGTGTTAGGAGATTTGATATAATCTTAGGAATGGATTGGTTATCCAGTAATGGGGCGCAAATAGATTGTGAGCGGAAGAGGGTGAAGATAAGAATACAAAATGGAAAAGAAGTAGTGTTTAGAGGCCAACGACAGACCCAGAAATTTCTGACCATGATACAGGAAAAGATTGTTAAAGAAAGGTAACGAGGCCTATTTGGCTTATGTGGTAGATACCAAGAAGGAAGTTCCTAATATACAGCACATAACCATAGTGAATGAATTCGAGGATGTGTTCCCATAGAACTTACCAGGGTTGCCACCTGAGAGAGAAATAAAATTTGCTATAGAATTAGCACCAGGGTTGGCACCAGTGTCCAAGGCCCCTTATCGGCTAGCCCCAGTTGAGATGAAGGAACTAGCTTCTCAACTGCAAGAGTTATTAGATAATGGGATGATAAGACCCAGTGTGTCACCATGGGGAGCTCCAGTACTGTTCGTAAAGAAAAAGGATGACAGTATGAGATTATGCATAGACTACCGAGAGTTGAATAAGCTGACTATTAAGAATAGGTACCCTCTCCCAAGGATTGATTACCTATTCGACCAACGCAAGGGTGTTGTACACTTTTCCAAAATAGATATGAGGACAGGATATCACTAGTTGAAAATCAAGCCCGAGGATATACCAAAGAATGCTTTTCGCACTAGGTATGGACACTATGAGTTCTTAGTCATGTCGTTTGGGCTAAACAATGCACCTGCAGCCTTTGTGAATTTGATGAACAGAGTGTTCAAAATGTACCTAGATATATGTGTGATAGTTTTTATAGATGATATTCTAATCTACTCAAAGACAGAACAAGAACATGCAGAACATTTGAGGATAGTCTTAGAAATCCTGAGGAATGAGAAATTATATGCCAAGTTCTCAAAATGTGAGTTTTGGTTAAGGGAGGTTCAGTTCTTAGGGCATGGTGAGTAGCAAAGGAGTTTTAGTTGACCCCGCCAAGATAGAGGCGGTATCCAACTGGGAAAGACCAACTACCCCAACAAAGGTTAGGAGTTTTTTGGGTTTAGCAGGATATTACCGGAGATTCGTGCAAGACTTTACTAAGATAGCCGGCCCATTAAGAAAATAGAAAAGTTTGTATGGATAGAGAAATGTGAGGAAAGCTTTCAGGAACTGAAAAGGAGACTAGTGTCAGCACCAGTGCTCGCTCTTCCCGATAGAAAGGGAGAGTTTGTAATATACAGCGATGCATCGCATAAAGGACTAGGATGTGTGCTTATGCAGCACGGAAAGGTTATCACGTATGCCTTTCGGTAATTGAAGGAGAATAAGATCAGATACCCAACACATGATCTAGAATTAGCAGCCATAGTGTTTGCCCTAAAAATTTAGAGGCACTACCTGTACGGTGAGAAATGCGAGATTTACACAGACCACAAGAGCCTTAAATATATTATTACTCAGAAAGAACTAAACATGAGACAGAGGAGGTGGTTAGAGTTGATTAAGGACTACGATTATGAAATTTTGTATCACCCGGGTAAAGCCAATGTGGTGGCTGACACCCTTGATAGGAAGGAAAGACTCAAAATGATAATGACATCTAAGGAGTTAATTAAAGAATTTGAGAAGATGGAAATCGACGTGAGAATGACCGGTAAAGGAACAGAAAGATTATTTGAGATTAAGCTAGTGCCGGAACTGACTGAAAAGATACAAGTGTGTCAGGAAAAGAAGATGAGTGAAGAAAGAGAAACATTGACCGGTGAAGAAGTGAGATGCGAGAAGGACGAGAAAGGGATCATGAGGTATGCATCCCGAATTTGGATTCTAAATGTGCAAGGTTTAAAGGATGAGCTGTTGCACGAAAGGCACATCTCCAACTATTCAATCCACCCAGGAAGTACGAAGATGTACCGTGACCTTAAAAAATATTATTGGTTGCCTAACTTGAAAAGAGAAGTAGCAGAGTGGGTTAGCAAGTGCTTGACATGCCAGAGAGTGAAGGATGAACATCAGCGACCGAGTGGACTATTACGGCCCCTGGAAATTCCGGAATGGAAATGGGAGCATATAGCCATGGATTTTGTGACAGGCCTACCAAGAACAAAAACCAATCACGACGCCATATTGGTTGTCATAGATAGACTGACCAAGTCCGCGCACTTCCTACCAATCAACAAAAGGTACACCGTAGACAAGCTGGTGGATATCTACTTAAAGGAAAGTGTAGTGAGACACGGCGTTCCTGTTGCCATAGTGTCAGATCGAGACCCAAGGTTTAATTCCTGATTTTGGAGAAGCTTCCAAGAATGTGTGGGCACCAGACTAAACATGAGTACCGCTTACCACCCCCAGACTGATGGGCAAAGCGAAAGGACTATTCAAACCCTAGAAGATATGCTGCGAGTGCGTGCCATTGACTTTAAAGGGAATTGGAATAACCACTTACCCCTAATCGAATTTCCCTACAACAATAGCTATCACGCTAGCATAGGAATGCCTCCGTATGAAGCTCTTTACGGAAGGAGATGTCGCTCTCCCCTATGTTGGGATGAAGTTGGAGAACACAAGATAATAGGACCCGAGTTAGTCCAGCAAACCAGGGAAATGGTGGACTCATCAGGAAAAGACTGGTAGCAGCTCAAGACAGACAAAAGAAGTACACCGACCAGACCAGGAAGGATAAAGAATATGAAGTAAGGGATTCAGTGCTATTGAAGGTATCTCCATGGAAAGGAGTGATGAGATTTGGGAAGAAAGGGAAACTGAGTCCGAGATTCATAGGACCCTTTGAAATTTTAAGGAAAATAGGACCTCTAGCTTACGAGCTCGCCTTGCCTCCTAATCTGCAATAAGTGCACAATGATGTTAAGGAAGTACCATGCGGATGTGTGACATGTGATAGAATATGAGCAGGTAGATTTACAACCAGACCTGACCTACATTGAGCAGCCAGTAAAGATAATGGACCAAAAATAACAAGTGCTGAGGAACAAGACTGTGAAGCTAGTTAGAATCTTGTGGAGGAATCAAAATGTCGAAGAGTCAACTTGGGAACTTGAAGACGCGATGAGGAATATATATCCCCACTTATTTTCTAATTGATTCCGGGACGGAATCCTTGATAGAGGGGAAGACTGTAATAACTCAAATTTTTGAGACTTTGTAAAAAAGTTAATGAATAGTAACCCTGACAAACGGGGAAAACATTTTAGCCCACACTATGTTGTGCATGAGAAAATGAGTTTTGAAGTTGATATTATGATTATACGTACCAAATTAGTGTATGTAAACGCTATTAGTTTTCGAAGAAAACGAACTTTGAAAAATGACCATATTTACGAATCATCAAGGATTACGGGAATCACAATATAATTGTGAATTTAAAACCCTGCGGATTCATATCCAAGGACGATACTTCAAAATATGATGTTTAGCTAAGTAGATTTAAGGTTGATGGTTGTTGCCTCAAGAATATGATGTTCTTGAGAGGAGTTAGTGTTGTGATGATGATATGTTGATTGTTGGTGGTAGTATAAATATTTAACGCATAAACGAAACTCAGATCGTAACCGTAGTCTCGCTAAAATGAACAAAATATAACATTAAAGTTTCTGGACAAAATACCGAAGATGTAAACTGTAGTTTCTTGAAAAATAACACTTGATAATGATATACAATGTTATAAGGATCATTTAGGCACTTGAATCGCGTGATTCCTATTTACGGATCAAAAGTTATGGCCGTTTTACTAAAAGTGATTTACGCGGAAAAAACTGTTACAAATTACGAACTTTGAAAATAAAAAGGATCGACTTAAAAATGTTCATAAATCATGTAATTTTTACACAGAGTATAAAATTGAGTTCCTTAACTTCCATAAACATTTCAAGTGAAAATAATCATTTTTCAATTTTATAAAAATATCGGAGCCGAGACCGCGCGATTAGAAAACCGTAGAATCCATAACCGGAGCCGACGATGAAAATGGAAAACGGACTTAAGATACTTTGAAAAAGGAAGCGACCATAATGTGAATAAGGACTTAAAGAAATGATAAGGGTAATATGAGTTGAGAGGGTGCATAATATGAGTGCGAGTCACCGTAAATTAGAACGGGGCCTAATAAAACGAATTATGTTTATGATTATAGATTTCCGAGCGGAACCTAGAGCATCCTCCACCTCGAGACACCCAGGCAAGTTTACGAACCCAACTCCATTTACTATTGTGTTATGAAAGGATTGTTTTATTATCATTACATAAATACCATGCTTGCCATGATACTTTGTAATTGAATTTTTGCATAATTTAGCAATATTTGCACAATAAGTATATGTCGTAAAATGTTTAACTCCGCTCTAAGTGTGACGTATATTTATAAGACCGAGAGTCGGTCGGGACTTAAAAATAAAAACCCGGGAATCATTCCGGTGATATTATAGGATGATTAAAAGTCCATAGCAGTACGTTTTAAGGGACTTGACGTCCGCTTACAAAACACTAAATACCTCGAACTTTTATTAAAATAATTTCCAAAGATCGTATTCCCTCAACTATATTTTATTGTTCGAATAATAAATATTATACAACTATACATTTATTATGGGAGAAACATACTCCAACGAATATTTGTTTCAACCCGATTAAATATTAAAGATTATTAAATTACTTAAATATAAACTAATTGAGGAATATTATTTCAATATTCTTTTAAAAGTATAATTATTCGAGGTTTAATTATTTAACAACTAATATTTAATTAATAATTATTTATTAAATGATTTATTTATGATTTAAAAATCATAAAACCTAATTTAAAATACTTTCTGATTTTCGGAAAATCATTCGAATAATTTTAAATCGTCGGAGAATATTATCTCGACTTATTTTAAATATTTTGATTATAGTTTCAAAAGAAACCCCCCCTTATTTAATAAATATGTTGACAACGGTCAACTCACATCTTTAGTACTTCCTCCGAAAATTCTCGGAAGTGCATATATATACGTACATATCCAAGTGTACCTATCAACAAGCAATATGCTTGGGGAACAATATAAGTTCCATATATATGATGGGACTCTTACAAGGATAAGGAGGGGTAGACTCCAGTACTTCGTGGACTTGGGAGACTACCAATTTACTACCACATGAAAAGGTATCTTATATACTGATGCACATGTGGAGTATGCGTACCTGAGAGGGATAGACGCAAAACCGTGTCTTGAGAGGGATAGACGCGAAGTGTGTACCTGAGAGGGATGGACACAGAAAAGGCCCGAATGCGGACAGGGTGATATCCGATAATAAAAAGGGAATCGTCCATCTACATGTAGAAAAGGTTACTAAATCTGTAGTACGACTGATCATCATATGCGGTGGCTCCAGTGAATGTCCTATTCTTCCAATTGGAATTGTGATGCAATACCGTAGCCCAAGACTAGGTGTTGGGTTTACCATTAAGGTATTCGCAGGATAATAATCCATTAAAAAATTATTTTCATAAGAAGGTGAGTATCACCAAGGAAAACTATTTTTGAATAAAACATAATTATCGCATATGACGTTTTACTTGAGTTTATCATACAGTCATTTCATACTGTACATTATTATGCTGGGCATTATAGCTCACACTTGTTTTCTTAAATTGACACAACACAACAGTGAATCAAGATTCCTATCATGAAACTCACAGCCGGGGAATGGGTAGGAAATGGCCAGCTGTTCAGTAGGATGTTTGGTGTTGTACCACAGGTAGACCGAATAAGCTGGATTGGTTTTCAGTTGTTTTAAGTCCGGCTTATTTACAAATATGACTTGTATAAGGTAACGAATAAAAAACAAATATTTGGCCGACGGACTAACCTTACTTAAAGGTTATTTCCCCGGTAAGACTTCATTACTTTTGGGTTGTAATAATTATCACTTTTTGGATTGATTTACTCTAGTAATGAATGGTTCGTTTCCAAGACAATAACCTATAAGTGTGTGGGTGTGATAAGGGTGGGGTCATAAAATGTGAGTAATTATATATTGTGATGCGAGGTATGAGGTATATAGTATTCAAGATGATGTGGCCTCCTAGATCCTTGACCTCGGATTTTGGGGTGCCACAACATCCTTTGAAGGTTTTCAATCATATCATAAGCATCATTATGCTCTTGTTGTATCTAAAGCTCAGCACTCATAATTACAAGCATGAAACATTAGTTGCATAATCAATTTGCTTCTGGTAAATATTTTGTTCAGCACATGTTTCATTCTCATCTAGAAGAAATAGGGGACGGGGTTTGAGTGACATCCTTGAACCTAAAGGACAATCCTCAGGTTCTTGTTTAGCAAACATGGCATAAGTGTCGTATCTGATACATACATCTTTTATCTAATTAAGCGTGCATCTTTATAAACTACTCTACACATACATTCATCATATGCACATATATATGTAAAATGCAATAAATAAACGTGGTTGGTTATGGCTTCATCCTATGTGATCTTCATCAAGATATTGACAAAGATCTAGGTCAATCTAAGGTGAAAAATAAATACAAGCTAATTATACATGTCTTCTTTCTTGTATTGCTTTCTTGGATGGTCTCCATGTGAGATTACCTTTCTTTTTTAATCTTTATGTCTTCATGTACATTACACGGATGGAAAATAAAAACTAATCTAATGTACTTACAATAAGAACTCCAGTTACACTCGAGATTTAATAATGACAAGATCAAACGACATGCAAGCCGTATTTAAAAAAACCAAAACCATTAACCTAAGGTCATAAGCCATAACCATCAACCATGCTCAATTAACATATAAGAACGTGTTAAAACACATAATATGATCTTAACATATCATACACATCATGATCTAATCATAAAAACCAAATATGGAAAAAATCAGAAAATTCGAAATTAAATCTGATAACATTAAATCGCAGATTACAGGGCCTAAACAACGTCAAAATGCCTTACAGATCATTCTCCGATAGATTTAGCTATCATTTTTGTTTAGACGCTTGATTTCATATAAAATAGCGTATTCATTCACCAAAATCGGACACCAGACCCAGATTTTAGTAAATCTGCTGCATCTGATTCAGAATCATATCAAATACGATTATTATAATAAGAACAAATACAAAACATGTATATATCAGTATATATACAGATTATATAATCATCATATGTTTATACAACTCTCATGAATATCATATATTCAAAATATATGCATACATACGCATATAAGTTTCAACGGATAATGCACATTATACTTTAACGGATAAATCCATCAACGGATACTGCACATTGTACTTCAACGGATAAATCCATCAACTAGATAAACAGTTTTTTGCATCAACGGAAGACCGGTATTGTACAGAAATCTTAATTTCAGAATTACAGATCATTTCTGAACCAGTCTCTGCCACTACTGCATCATATGTAGTTTCAGAAGCATGTATCCTATACATACTAATCATTCCCCGTTTGACAGATCATGACAATACACCATTTGGCCAACAGTTTATATCACTATTTATAAACTAGACATCAAGCATAACATACAACCAGTAAACACATAAAAGAATTAAATGATTTTCACAAGTAGCTCTGATGTCATTGAAGGGTTTCGATCACATAAACGCAACAGAAACAGTAATTAAAAATGTAAAAAACCAGAATTTTCGAAACCCATCGCAGGATCCATGCGAAAAGCAGATATTTAATTCATAGATCAGATTGTTTGCCTTAAGAAGCTTTATAAACTGGTTGAATAATGGAGATCCAAAGATTGTTCAATCACCACGCATCCCGCTCTCGCGATCTACGCTCTATCGGTATCCACACAAATGCTTGAACTCAAGGATTGGATGTGTACTATCAAACTCGTTTCTTCTTGCTATCTCCATCTTCTCTCTTGGTGGCTAGGGTTTTAGTAAAAGTCTTACTTACAAAATCAGCCACACAAGAGATATTATATAGAGAGTAGAAAAAGAATTATAACTCTTAACTAATTAGAAGTTATTATTAATTCAAAATTCCTATTTGTATAATAATTAAGTCACACTTAATTATTTAACAACTAAATTCATAATTAATATTAGTAAATTCGAATATCATTATTTATCTAATTAATTAAGTCATACTTAATTAATATTATCAATAATTAGAATTACTTTAATATAATTAAAATCCAATTTAAATTAAATAATCCTTCAAGCATTCTTAGTGTGTGACCTTATAGGTTATTATTACGTTGGCAATGAACATTAAATCTAATTTAAAATCGTAAACAATGAGCGGCATCTAGTAATACAACATTGCTACCCAAGTAATAATAATTGAATCGGTGATCGATTAAACCTTTCGTGAATAATGTACAATGTAATATAATCCCTTTAACCAAATATTATAGATTAAACTAGAGGCATGTAATGTGTCATCCTCATCATAGTTTAATCCAAGTTTCCTTGATCAATGAGTAGACTATCATATCAAATCAACATTTGAGCTTGGTCATGATCAATGAGATGTCATCATCAGTCAAAAAACACACCACTCTTAATGTATTTTTATTGTCCCTTAATAATAATACTCGACGAGGGACCTTTAGGAATATTGATACTATTCTCATGATCTCATTTCTAAGTCACATACTTGGAGATATAGAATTCATATCATATTCCAAGGACATTTATTAATATAACATTTATATTGCAGTAAATTAAGAATTAATAAATTTTAAAGGGAATAATCGATAGAACATAAATATTAATAATCCAAATGTCTTAAACTAAAACATCATAGTGTTGTCTCTAGAGAACAAACACTAACACTAAGTTTGTTTCCTTGAATTTTGTAATGGTTTGTGTAATATCCGGGATATAACGTGTAATTATTTTTGTCAATAAATAAATATTATGCGATTGTTATATGAGTTTTTGGTGAATTATCTGTTAATTGGTATCCGTGTTTGGTGTTTATATGTGATAAAATTTGCAAATTTTAATTTTTAATATTTCTAAAATAAAGTATAGATAATTTTGATATTTTTTAATTAATTTATATGTTGTTATATGATTTTATAAAGGATTTATAGATTTAATAAATTATTTTTCAGATTAATTATAAACTTTTTTGAATAATCGGGAATCGTCCAACTTCAACTGTTTTTACGTTTTTACTACCCGGAAGTCTCGGGAAAACTCTTTTATAATGCAATTTGATTAAACTAATATATTATCTTCTCGTATTTCGTGTAACCAAGGCGCTGAGGCCAAGACTGTATTTACAAAAAGCCTGGTTTTGATAATTATCCTAAAATCGGTACCGAATTGGATCAGTTTTATTAATACTTAATGATTCAGTATTCTATTTTTATATCCGATATGATCCAACAGGGTAACAATATTCAGTAGATATAAATAGCCCTTACCGTATGTTATTTTGACAGATAAACATAATTAAACAGTAAATTATATAATTTTCCAGAGAAAACCCTAAAATTCATCGTGTTTGAAGGCGTTATTGAAGTCGGATTTTTATGTACGAGTAATCAAAACGAAGGTCTTGAAGAGTACTATCAAGGTTCATAACCTATTTCACTGCAGAATCATCTGGTAATTTTCTATAATTTTATTTATTTTTGAATTAATTATGATTAAATTATGAATTTATGATTTTGATGTTATTTGTATGATTTGATGCTTGCATGTTGTAGAAAATTGAATCTTGATCATTTTGGTATATCATACGCTTGATTTGGAGTTCAATAACATGCTCAAATTTGTGTTTGATTCTCGAATTTAAGAATTAGGGTTTATAGAACTTTAATTGTTCTTAATTGAAAATTAGCCATTTTTTCTAGGGGTTAATAGTTTAATTGGTTTATACCATTAAATAGATCATAAAGAAATGAATCGAATGGTACTGGTGTGATGAAAAGAGGGTAACCGGAAGGGGCTTGCCGGAGATTTGGAACTCCACGGCGGCGGAGTTTTAGTCGAGTTTTCTGGCTAAATTTCGTGTTGTTTGTCAAATCTAATTGCATAGATGTGTTGTTGGAATCAAGAGGAATAATCCATGTTGTTTTGGTGTTGTTCTGTATCGGTTTTCAGGTGGTTGGAAAGCTCGGGGTCGCCTTTAATGGCGATCGTCGGCGAGAGGAATGGGGTGAAGATGGTAAATTACCATTTCACCCCCAGACTTCTAAAAATATTAGTAAAAACTATCATGTAGTTTGTAAAACTTGCAGCTTAAGAAATTCTGTTTTAAAAACTTTTAAAATTAGCATTATCTATTTATTTTAATTTCATAAATCTGTTTTATTATTTAAAAATTCCACAAATCATTATTCTACTTCCAAAAATTATTTTTAATTCAAAAATAAATCTGAATTATTTAGTTAATTAATTTTAGTTAATAATTAATTATTTAATTGGTCAATTAATTAAATATTATTTGATTAATTGATTTAATTAGATGTTAATTAATTTTAATTGATTATTTAATTAGATTTAATTTTTTTTGATTAAAAAATTATGAAAAATAGTTTCGAGCTTTAAAATATTTTTCTAAATTTTGTTCAAGGCTTGATAATTATTATTAATGATTTTAAATTCAGATTCAGGTATTTGAACCTTGTTAATTATTTATAAAACGATTACATTATTCGTTTTAATTCCGAAAAATGTTCAAAAATTTGTATTAAATATCAGAAAAATCATTTTAACCCCGAACCTTCTTTGAAAAATTATTTTATCGAATACCTTACGTGTTATGTGCTATCTGAATATTGTGTAATATGCCTATGTGTTCATTGTTTGACGATTTTCGTCAGAACTTACAATCCGTACGTCGGATTTGTGTGAAACGAAGGGTAGATAGAAGCTTGTAACGCCTATGTGGTGATTAAAATAAGATGAGAATAAGTATTTATAGATACCTGTGATGTCTAGCAGAGGAAGCGAGGCATCGAAAGGGAAAGCATGTAGTCAGTGAATAAGAATCGATAGACGTGGGCAAGTAAAGTGGAAGTCAATCGAGATATGACAAGTGTTCTAAACCTTTCTTGAAATATGTTGCAAAGTATTCCAAATAGTTCTTGTTTAATATTGCAAGTACTTTGAATTACTTAACCTTGAACCCTGATCACCTCAACTGATCTTTGAGCCGTAAGCCTTATTCTTTGTAAACCATTGATTGTTGAATTCCCAGATACGAACCACATATATACGATACTACTCCACAAATACATACATAGCATACACCGATTATTGAAATGAATTTGCTTAACGTACAAACATTCATACCTTCTACATCAGAGAACTAATCCTTGTCTAACCATTAAACTGTTGTTCTTCTATTATCTGATTCTCTTACAGGCTGGAAGCAAATCTTTATACATACCTTGTTATACCTTTATGGTGTTTACGAATTACCCTATGCTTTGATATGAATGTCATTTATGATTCTTTTTATTGAATTACATTGTTTATTATATTGTTATTAAAGAATTGGATGGTTTTCTAAAGTATCGACCAAATTCGTGGTTAGACCGGATTCATGGTCATATTAGGATAATGTGTGCCTTGGGTCCAATATATAGAGCAGAGTTGTGTGCCTTGCTCGGGGTTAGTGCGTGACTGATCAGCAGCCTAACCTTGGTTTTTAAAATAAAAATGAATATCCAATTCTAATCATTGCTTAACAAGAATTTAATTCCATAAATCTTTTCATTTGATCATTGTTTAATCTCAGTATTGTCATTGTGACTTACTGAGCTAGTTAGATCACTCTTGCGAATCTGTTTATGTAATTTTTCAGTTAAGAAGGAAGTTGTTGGTAGCGAAGATCCCCAAACCAGTGTGCGATCTAGGATTCAATGTTGAGACAGAATAAGCTAGCCAGAGACTTTTTCTTTGAGTTTGAAAGTTTGTAATAATGTATTTTAATCAGATGTAAGTTTATCTAGTTGGGATTTGGTACGTTGTAATGTAAATAAGGGTGTGGCTCGTGTTCATACTTTAACCTGTTGCGATCCGTGGTTGTGTAATGTAGGGCCATTACATTTATTATTTCATAAACAGGTTTATATATTGTATGTCTGTGTGTGTTGTGGACCCCAAACTTCTGACCCGGGTTTGGAGGTCATCACAGTTTGGATGGATTAGTAGTGATTTAAATGATAAGCATAATTGGAGCTTGATTTGTTAAGTAAGTTTAGTTGATATTGGAGATAGTATGATATTGGATTGAATTGAGGATCTTGAGCTTATGTTAGCTAAGATCAGTAGCCTAGGGTTGGATCTTTAATAGATTGTAGTTGAAATGAATTGATTGGATTGATAAAAATTGGAAATCGCGTAAACATGGTCGTCATAACACTCGTTTGCATATAGACTGTTTGTGCTTAGCATTCAAATCAGAAAACTCACTTTTAAAACTGTACCTTTATATTTTTAGCTAGATCATGTCATAAGCTTTGTTTTGGTTTGTGGTTCGCTTAGATCTGATTAACGGATTAGGAGAAACGACCGTTTTAAGTAACGGCATTTCGCGAACGACCCCTTACCCCTCTTGTAACTTTGAGACCTTGTTTAAGGCCCTTAAAGGAGTAATTGGATTACGAAACAACTATATAAGGTGGATTAGGTAGTTGGTAAAGTACTCCTAAAAAAGTTGCCTTAAAATGTTTAATGGTTAATTTTATAAAAATGGTGGAGCCGAAGGTACTCGAGCAACTAATGTAAATCGTTAAGCGCAAAAGCGAGCGTTAGGGTGTAAGTGGATAAATTATATTTTCTTAAGAGACCGTGGTTTAATTTCAGCTTATATATTGTTCATAGGTTACCGGACCCACTCTAAGCTTAAGTCTACCTCGGAACACTTAGGAAAGTTTTCTAACCGTATACTGTTGTTGTGATGTAAATATATTTATGCATTACCTTGAGATAAGTGCATGGTTGTTATTAGCAATTCTTGTGATATATTGGAACATGTTGATATGATATATATATATATATATATGCATGTCTGTTTTGTAACCTTGATATCTCATTATTGATTTAATTGCTTATAAACTGTATAATACATATGCTAGAGATAGGCATCATTTGCGTATACCCTTAGTATAGGGGACCCGTTGAATATTCCTAAATCGGGAGGCGATACCCCGTGTATAAACTATATATGTATATACATATAGTTTTCCATATCTATTAACCGAATAAATTTATTCGATAGTTTTGATTAATAATCAAACTTTATTTTTTATTATTGAAATAAAGATCTTACTTTCGTATAAGTATATCTTTTATTATTTAATGTTCATTTCAAGTATTAGTTTCAAAACTTCTACTCCTTTTATTTTCTAAAGAACTATTTTTGGGAATATTATTATATAATAATATTCATATATTTTCTAATATATCGGGACAGATTTTTTTTTATTAAATCATCCTTACTCCAAATATTTTCAAAAATATTTTTGAGCCTTCAAAATGATTTTAAAAGTTAGAGCAGATCCCAAAACTAAATTTTAATTTAAAACTTCCCTTTCAAGGAGAGATTTAAATACTCTCTTAAAACCTAAGGGATCTGGATCTGTGGTATATTTTTGGCGTAACGAAGTTGCCAGTTTAATAAAAGAGTTTGATTACTTGCCCAACATTAGGGAATTAAGCCCAATCAAAATATGTCGGCATAGGCAACATGGGTTGGGTGGCAGTGCATCAAAGTGTAAGTGGCTATGTGGCAGCCCATTAACGCGTAAGAGGCCGGGTGGCGGTCCAGAACAAGGTCCTAATACGGCCTTGGTGATGACCGGTGGGGGATTCATCCATCTACTAGTAAAAAAGGTGACTTGATTAATATCTTTGCCTGATCAGCAAGATATCAGGTTTATGCCAAAGTTTCTTCTTTCCAAAATTCTTGGGAATGAGAACTCTATTTATACTTTTCATAACAGAGGAGTGTATGAGATATATATATATAGATATATATATAAATATATATATATATATCTCGGGACTTAATGAAGTATCTCGTAACTTCATTTCTTTTAAATGATATTTCAAAGATTGATTCTATACAAGTTTTATCTTATAGCTCCTTCTATATGAAGAGCTTTTGAAAACTTATTATACTTTGAACAGTGGTAGTTCAAGTAGTTTTTCAAAACGGGTATAAGTATATTGGTGTATTTTATAAACTTCATCTTTTTAAGCTTATATCCAATAAGTAATTATCTTACACTTGATAAGAAATTTGAGTAATTTATTGATTCAGATGATTGCATTATTGATTAAACTACTTAATATCTTGGGAGCTGTAGTGCTCACACTTGCTTCATTTCTTTATCACACAACAACAACTAGGCAAGATTAACGGGACCAAGCTCCAAATTTACGAACAGACTGGAAATGTTCTGCAGCTTCTTGTAGGCGTTGATGCCGCTATGGACGAGGTTGGAGCTACTAATAGGCTAGGATTTCAAGCTTTGATATACCAGACTTATGTATATTTATGAATTGTAATAATGGCAAAGAATACGTCAATTTATTCAGAAACCCTTTTGAGGTGTAATGAATTATAATTGTGGAATAAAATGACTTGTATTATTTTTGGTATTCATCTTTGAGACTATAACTTGTGGTGTGTGTATGTAAATTGTGGGGTCACAGTACGCAATAGTTGGTTATTTATTAAGATTAGGTGTTACTAAGGGAAATGGAACTCGTAACAACCCGGATCCCCGACCCCGGATTTGGGGGTGTTACAGAAATGGTATCAAAGCTAAGAGTTATAAACCTCAGAAATTATGTGACGATATAATATTTAAATTTACAAAGATAATTAGAACTCTTGCCAAGTTCATAGTCGGGCTACTTAAAGTAGCGCTGACAGTTAAAACCCTTACGAGAACCCTTATAAACATCATGATAGTAACATAGTTCGTTATCGTATAGGGTAGCGGGGCACTGAACCTTGAGGTTGAGGAGCAACAACACGGTGATGTTTTAGTGCACATTGGGGATCAGATTGTGAATTTGATGGAATACCGTAACGAAGGACCGGATGAGGTTTATATTGGGGATGTAGTGGTTGAGGATGTTGTCCCGGAAGGGTTTGTTGCTGAGGAGGATCTTGTGGAGGATCCTGACAAAAATGAAGAGGGGACCGCTGAGGAATTGATGACCGTAGTCAGGGCGACTACCAAAGCTACAATAGCCGCGAGGGGGCAGCTCTATAGGATGGAGAGTTATCGAGGGCACAACCGATAGTGAGGAAAGATGGAGTGGGGACTTCCATGGCACCAGTTATATCAGACAATCTTCAAGAAATTCCTATAGACATCTATAAGGTTCCACCGGTTCATGTTCTCTCCCCTGTACAGAGCCCAGCAACTATTGAGGAAATGCCTCTTTTATCTCCTGCACCATTGTCACCTGATACTGTGCTTGGTTATCTAGTTGGATCTCCTGGGTCTACACCACCTGCACCCCATGAACTGCTAGATGCAAAAGTTCAGGCTTCCCTTATCGCCGAATATCATATGACTTTGGGCGGCCAATCTGAGGCACGTAATTTTAGAAGTGAGTTGTTGGATAGACTTACTGCACCGAGGAGTGAAAGTGGGGTGCTTCCGGCAGCTTAGTCTATAGCATGGATAGGATTGAGGCTACCACCCAAATTACAGCTAAAGGAAATCTTGAGTGTCATATTGATCCAGCTCTACTTGTGACTATCTTATACCTCATCACCTCTTTGATGGAGCAGGTTAGGAATGTCGTTTGTGCCCACATTCTTGTTACGGAGTAGTGTGCAGAGTCAAAGTGACCAGACAAGGATTTTCATTCAGCACCATTTTTGGAGGATTAGCCAAGATATGAATGATTAGTCTAGATTGACTAGATGACTATCTGATGATGTAATTCTCTTCCATATGTTTAGTTGTTGTACTCTCGAACAAATGGTTATGTATATATTTATTCCTTTCAGTTCATATCAGATCTTTTGCGATAAGATTACAATTTTATTCAAATTTTTAATTGCACGGTTAACACTTGAGGGTGTCGTGAAGTGTATAGAACTGGGGAATTCATGTTTTCCGACCATTTAAAGACTGTATGAGGGAAAGACTTAAGCAAAGTAAGTAAAACCAATATAAAGAGATTCTCAAAATTTTGCAAGCATTATGCCCCCCAAGGAATAAGATTAGGGCAAACCCTGAGTTTGATAATCAGGGAGGTCACAATCAAGATATAAGGAACCCAGAACCTTATAAAGTGAAAGATGACGATTTAAAATATATAGGATGACCCCGATCATGGGGAGAGGGATGGAATGTTTAGTACTAAAAAAATAGAAGTCAAGTAAGGAAAGGAGACCTAGGACGGTACTCCTATGGGGCAATTCATGCATCTGCCTAAACAAAACTTAGACTATTATCCCCAACCACCACCCAGAGGAATCAATGCGGTGTGAAATTATTTTAGGACTCTTTTGTCGCTTAAGCTCTCAGAGTTCCATGGAACAGCTGACCCAGCCAAGGCAAGAGCTTGGCTAAAGGAAATAGATGAATCATTTTAGATTCTAAATGATTGATGAGACAAAAGAGACTGATTTTCCAATTACCTTCCGAAGGGAGAGGCCAACCACCGGAGGGAGACCAAGAAAGATATAGAGAAAGGTGTTTTAATAAACTGGTTAAGATCTAGTCAATTATTTTGGAGAAAGTACTTCCCAAGGTATAAGAGAGAAATGTGAGAACACCTTCCAAGAATTGAAGAAAATCGGCCCTTGTGTTGGCATTTCCGGATGGAAAAGGAGATTTGATGATTTATAGTGATGCCCCGCACTAGGGATTATGGCAAGTGCTTATGCAGCATGGCAAGGTAGTTGCATACATATCCAAACAATTAAAGGAATGTGAAATTCGATATCCTGCCCATGATCTTGAGCTCATGACAATAATTTTTGCCTAAGGATTTGGAAGCACTATTTGTATGGAGATGTTCGAGAATTAAGTCGACCACAAGAGCCTCAAGTACATTTTCACGCAGAATGAGCTTAACATGCGCCATAGGAGATGGTTAGAGATAATCAAGTATTATGATTGTGAGATTTTTTATCATCCAGGGACGGCCAATATGGTGGCTGATGCCCTTAGTAGGAAAGAGAGGCTCAAGATGATAATGACTTCGGGAGAGCTGATAAGAGATTATGAGAGGATGGAGAGATTGTGTAGGAGATTTAGAGCTAGACCAAAGGCGAACAAGTTTAATGAATTATGAATCTAGGTTGTGAAAGTCGTCAAGATTCGGTGAAGGTCATAAATCCAGAATGACGAGATGTTTGAAATTGATTATTATGATGTGTTGGTTCATGAAATGATTGTAATAAAAATGAAAACCAAAAGGCTGAAAGGGAAAGGAATATAAAGGAGATAGAATTTGAGGAACAACAACGGAGTTAGGTATGTTGAATCCTAAGAAACCCTAGAAATAAAGATAGAAAAATGTGTCATCATCAGGACGATGGTGACTAATCATGAGATAAAGTCAAGGTTTGAAGGCGTAAGCGATACATATAATTAATCCCCTTTAAGTTGGAAATATTAGATGACACTTCGAGATAAATCGATGGACTAATAAGGAAACACGGATGGACTAAGGAGACAGGAAGCAATATATTAGGAAATTTGATTAAGGAAGTGCTTACAAGAATGTGAGGTGTATGTAACACCTGTGACTCGATACTCAAAAGGGAGACGCGGGTATAAATGATATCCTAATATTGAGACGACTATTGAGATAAACAGCAAAAGTAAATGAGGATTTAGTAAGAAGAAGTTCATGTTGAACACAACCAATATCTTCCAGAACATCCCTGCTATCATTACCAAATCAAGCAAGAAAAATAGATAACCGTTGTTATCTTTTGAAGGCCATATGGATTGACCTCAGTTTGAATAAGGGTGCTATTGTGAAACTAGGCATAGACTACCAAGGTGAGAATGATTGAATAAGATACCCTTATCAGGGATATATGACTTGATTTATCCATGGAAGGATGCAAGTACATTTTTAAAGATTAAATTAAGGATAGAGCCTCGATAACTTGAGATGAACCCTAGGGGAATGCATAAAGGTTGTCATTTCACCCTTAATAGGGACATTATGAGTTTTGACAGTTTGAATTAGAAGGATTAAGGTAACTGTAATAACCCCAATTTTTGGAAATTTTTGAAACCCTTATGAATAGTGATTTTGCAGATTATGCTGAATGATAAAACTTTTCATGCCACACTATGTAGGGGTTCTGTTATGGATATTCTGAGATTTTATTAGTACTCTATATGGTATATAAGTGTATGTAAAGATCGTCAGAATCCAAATTTGAACCTTTTGATTTTTCCCGAAAATCCATCAGATATCAAAAGAATTGAGTATAAGGTAACAGGATAAAAAGGATTTAAATTCAAGGATTTTATTAGAGGATCATAAAAAGGAATATAATGTATTGAGAAAGGCTAAGGGAACCTAAGTAATAAGATCCCGGGTATGATCCCTCAAACGATAAACGAAAACGAAATTTAAGCGAACCGTATAACAGATCAGCAGTCATTAGCCAAACAATTAGGAAGTTAATCAAAGAGGTTAGGGATGATGAGGTCATCCAACCAATAAGAAGAGGGCAAGTAAGGGATGATGACATCACAAAGTGACATAAGCATGACATAGGAAGGAAGGAGGTGTGGATGAATGATAACCACACAAAGTTCAAGGTTATTAAGGTAATTAACCAAAATCTAAACAAAAACAACCAACCAAAAACAAATCAAAGAAAAAACACAAAATCATCTCTTTCTTCCAAGCTTGCTCTCGGCTTTTCCCCATTTTCAAGAAGAAGAATTTCAAAATTCAAGTTCCAAGCTTCCTTAATTGGTAAGATAATTATCTAGTACTCCTTATGCATAGATATAGCTATTCCATGAGTCTAAGCTTCAAATTCCTTCACAATCTCTTCCAATAATTCAAGGAAGAAGATGGTGAATAGTAACTTTCAAATAAATAACTTTAGTTTCTTGAATTTTTATGAAAGTTTAAGGTTATACAAGCAAGGATCAAGGTTCTTTAGGTATTCAAAGCTCTTGTGTTGTGTTAAGAAGCTTCAAGAAGGTATAAAATCCAAACCCTAGCTTTAGTTTTGAGTATTTAGGAATGGTTATGAGTAATACAGTATATGTGAAGCATGAAGCTTGTTTGTTTAGAGTTTGGGTTGAAGTGGTAGTGGTATGAATGTTGAATCTTGTTGATTTGTTAAAGAAATTAAGTATAGTTTAAGTTCATGATGAGAATAACATAAATTGGAAGAACTTGAGGTGTTGGGACTGTTGTAGTGTGTTTTGGATGGATGTTGGTTGTATGAATGAATTGGAATTGATTGGTGATTGATTTGGATTGGTTTAAATTTGAGAAATCGCGTAAATATAGCCGTCGTAATGTCCGATTTACTTTAGACTGCTTTTATTCATAACATTAGGACCCGAGAACTCCCTGCTAGGTTTTGACCATTTCCATGTTTAGATAGTTCATGTTACGAGCTTCGTTTTGATATGTGGTTCGTTTGATTCCGATGTACGGTTTAGGAGAAACGGCCGTTTTAAGTAACGATGTTTCGCGAACGAACCCTTACCCCTCGCTTTACTTTGAAACATATGTTAAAGACCAAATAGGGCTAATTGGAGTATGAAACATTTATGTTAAGTGTGTTAGGCAGTTGGTAACACACTCGCGAAAGAATCGCCTTAAAACTCCTAATGGTTAATTTATTAAAAATGGTGGAGCCGAGGGTACTCGAGCGACTTAAGAGAATCATTAAGCGCAAAGCGAGCGTTAGAGTCTAAATTGGTTAAAGTATAGATTTACAAGTGACTTTGGTTTAATTCCAACTTATATGTTGTTTATAGGTTACCAGACTCGTCCCAAGCCATTAATAACCCCCAGTCGCTCAGGCAAGTTTTCTACCCGTATAACTGTTGTTGTGATGTATATGTGTATATGCATGATCTTGAGATAAATGCATATTTGTTATTAGAAAATTCTTACGATATATTGTAGCATGTGATATGGTATATATGCATGCCTGTTTCATATTCTTGATTTATATATCTGTTGGTTCAAATGCTTATAGTTGCATTATACCTATGCTAGAGATAAGCGGTATTTGAGTTTACCCTTAGTATAGGGGATCAAAATGTGAACATATTTCTAAACCTGGAGTCGATGTTCCCGAGTATAATATATATATATATATATTTATATATATATGGTTATAGTTTTCAAAACTATTAATCGAATAAGGTTTATTCGATAACTTTAACTTTATATTATTTAATGAATATTACTTGAATATTCATTCGAGAACTTATGACTCCTTTATTTTATTTAATGAATATTACTTGAATATTCATTTGAGGGCTTATGACTCCTTTATTTTATTTAATGAATATTACTTGAATATTCATTCGAGGACTTATGACTCCTTTATATTATTTAATGAATATTACTTGAATATTCATTCGAGGACTTATGACTCCTTTATATTATTTAATGAATATTACTTGAATATTCATCCGAGGGCTTATGACTCAGTTTATATTATTTAATGAATATTATTTGAATATTCATTTGAGGATCTATGACTCCGATTATTTGCTGAGATATATTCTTTATTTTATTAAAGAATAAGGTTTCGATAATCACACTTATCTTTGATTATTCAAATAAAGATAGTACTTTCGTATAAATATATCTTTGGTTATTTAATACTCATTCAAGTATAAGTTTTACAACTTCTACCTCAATTATTTGTATAAAGATTATTCTTCATGGGAATATTATTTAAATAATAATATTCAGATATTTTCTAATATATTGGGACTGATTTACTTCATTAAATCAGCATTACTCCAAACACTCTTTAAAGTGTTTTCGAGTCTTCAAAATGATTTTTAAAAGTTAGAGGGGATCCCAAAACTCATTTTTATATTTAAGATCTTCCTTTTAAAGGGGATTTAAATACTCGCTCAAAACCTGAGGGATCCGGCTCTGTGGTGTATTCGCAACGAGGTTGCTGTTTTGGTAAATGAATTGATTACTTACCCAACGTTCGGGAAGTAAGTCCATCTATCGAGTCGGCATAAGCAACATGGGCTCAGTGGGCGTCCATGATAGTGTAAGTGGCTCAGTGGGAGTCCATCAAATGCATAAGTGGCTGAGTGGTAGTCTAGCATAAGGTCCTATTGCGACCAGGGTGATGACCAGTGGGGGATTCGTCCATCTACTAGTAGAAAAGGTTACTTATTGGTATATTTGCCTGATCAGCAAGATATCAGGTTTATGCCAAAATTCTTTTCTTTCCAAATTTATTGGATATTGCAATTCTGTTCATACTTTACATGATAGAGGTTTTCAGGAAACGTATGTATATATATAGGTGTATATATATATCGGGACTTAATGAAGTATCTCGTAACTTCATTATTTATAATGATATTCAAAGGTTGAATCTATTCAAATCTTGTCTTGTAGTCTCATCTATGTGATGAACTTTTGAAACTAATTATAACTTGAACGGTGGTAGTTCAAGTAGTATTCGGAAAAGATATAAGTATATTGGAGTATCTTGTAACTTCATCTTTTCAACTTATATCTGGTTAATGATTATCTTATGCATGACAAAGATTTTCACAAAAACGTTGAGACAAGGTTAGATATATGAGATCACCTTGCAACGATATTTTTATACAGTTATAAACTGGAACTCTATGTATATTATGCATGGAAGAGGACTTCCAAGATTTTGAAAAGTATATATGTATATATATACTGAATATTTTGCGACTTCATCGCATTAAGATATCAAACTTGGTTCATTTCTTTTGACCAAGACTTTCATGAGTACTATGAGAAGGCTCATATATTGTTAATCATTATACATATTATTTTGGTGGGCTTGCTGCTCACCCTTGCTTTCTTCTTTCATCACACAACAACAGATAGAAAAGATGAACAGGACCAAGCTCCCAATTCGCAAGCGGATAGGAAACGTTCTGCAGTTTCCTATAGGCATTGATGCCGCTGTAGCTGAGGTAGGAACTACCAATAGGCTAGGCTTCAACTTTTGATGTACCAGATTTATGTATATTTATGAATTGTAATAATGGCAAAGAAATGTAAATTTATTCAGAAACCCTTTTAAGGTGTATTGGCAGATAATTGTGGAATAAAATGACTTGTGATTATTTTTGGATATTCATCTCTGAGACTATAACTTATTAAATGTGTTTGTATTGGGTAATATGTTATCGCGAATCAATTTTAATAGCCGTTATTGCGTTTAGGGTGTTTGGCCTTATTTTGCGCAATACGATAATTACTATATTGATTTTCGGAACGTCTAGATAATTTAGAAAATGTTTCGTTTTGGGAAAAATAATTTTTCCGGGCTCTTACCGGGACGTCAAAGCCCACAAAAATAGTATTTTTATTTTTATAAAATTGTGGGACTATCAAATATTCAATATTTTTGCATTTTTGGATTATTCATAATTATTAATTTTGGGCTAATTATTTTTATTAAATGATATAATTAGGCCCTAAATAATTTTGGAGGTATTATTTTTGTAAGTATAAGTAAAATTTAATTATTATTTAATTATATAAAAATCAGAAAATAAAATAAAAATTCAGAAAATTCGCTAAAATTTCTAGGGTTATGGTTCATGTGTTCTTGAGAATCAAAGCATGGTTTTGGCCTGATCTGGAAAGAAAATCATGTCGGATTTGTAACCAAATTGACTCTCATGAAGAAAATTCGCTATCAAATCATACCTCAAGTTAGTGAAATTTAAATTTCGATTTTAGGGTTCATGTTTTGAATTGGGGGTTTTTAATTCCTGGGTTATTGAATGAATTTGATGTTTGAAGTAGCTTCCTAATGTGATTTACAATCGATTTATATATTTATTAGCATCAAACGATTCAACAAAGTATGAAGTCGAGTTTTTTATTTTTGAATATTTTTGTTTTTGATTTCTCGAAAGATACATGTTCTTGTAATTAATTCTGATCATGAGGTTTGATTATGTGTTTAACCGACATTAACTTCTTATATAAATCATTGTATTTGGTTATCATTTTTGCAATCGCCGAAAAATCACCGGTTTATAGTCAGGTTTTGTCAGGAATTTGCCAAAATCGACAATTTGACTGACGTTTCTGGTAGTCCTCCATTCGTGAGTGTTGTGTTGTTTGTGTAGAATTGATTTGCAGCAAAAACCAGGCAAAAATATGTTGTTTTGGCCCCGATCGAACTTGGACGGAAAATCAGTTGTTCGCCGCATTCTTGGTGGGAGTCTGGCGGGTCGAGCTGTTCTTCGTCGACCCGGTTTCTGACCCGATTTTTTACCCGGATTTAACCCGGTTTTGATCCATGTAGCTCCAACTCACATTCCTGAATACTGTTTCAGAAAAGTATATTTTAAAAATTATATAAAGGTATTAAAAATTAAATTAATATTATTATTAATTGAATTATTCCTATTTTATTCATAATAAATAGACCGTTCATCCGTTTAATACGAAATGAACGCGTCTAGACTCAGAAAAATATTATGTTTTTATTAAAAATACTTCCGAGACATATAATTGTTCATTTCGAAAGGTCGCTTAATTTTGTAAACGTTTCTGAGTCGTTTAACTATCGAAAATTCGTATTTCGACTCGATTTCAATTTTAAACGCATCGAGCTAAATGTTTTGATGAAATGAGTTATATGTTACATGAAATATGTGATATGTGCCTTATGTGTTTACGTTTTATGTAAATTGTGAGTTCACGTGTCTTTTAAACTCTATATGATTAAAAGTGATCCTTATCTGTTATTATTGGGTGGGTAGGCGATAAGGATAAATGTATAATAGACAATTATATATTATCGATTAATTGAAATAGTATCTTTCATGATAGATACACATAGTTTGAGGGATTCAAACCCGGACAGTGATAATAAAAGTAAAGCTTGATTATGTGTGGTAATTGAGACGTGTGGATACAGAATAGAGGTGAATATAGAATGGTGATTGCAATTTAAACATGGATCAATCGAGACAAGTATTTATTTCCTATTCTAAATTCAGAATAGTTAAATATTTTTATATTTCACTACAATGAATATGAATTTTGCAAGTATCCTTTATTCTTGTTCTTTTATTATGATTTATGATCTCTTGAGAAAATACATATTGTTTTGGGTTATTTGCGAACCCCGAATCGTGATGTTTTAACCAAAATTAGTTTTCTTCAAAATACTCTACGGACTGGATGGTTACGATAAGGGCCAGGGATGGACTGGACCCTAAGGGTCGGGGATGGACCGGGCCCTTTGTTTATTGAGGCCATAGTGCCTGGGTACCCGATGTGATGGTGGGTTTATGCGGATGGGCATAAATCTGTACTATATTTTAACTGATCAGCAGAGTATAGTACATATGTTGGTTCTAGTGTCCAGTCTAATTTATTGTTGATCACCATTAACAACATTCTTTCTTGAAAAGTTTTTATGATTACAAAATCGTACGTGAACTTGTTTTTGGTTTCTGATCTATGATTGAGGGCTAATAAGGGCCAATATTTTATTCGCTCAACTGTTTAAATAAATAAGGATGTTTATAAAATCATTTAAAGATTATTTCCGGGAATTTCTTTTGATAATGATACCTGGAAACCTATTATGATACTTGCTGGACATTTTTGGCTCACTCGTGCTCTTTAAATTCTCATTTCTTTCAGTATCACATGAGGGTAAAAGTGAATAGCACATAATAAGCAGCAAAAATTAGAGAGATCTTCGCTGTAGGAAGACAGAGATGCCAGAATAAATAAGACGATGAAGATGATAAAGAGGTAATAATATTGAGTTAGTTATAATAAATTTTAGAAGGTTAGATTCTTTTTTCATACCATAACCTGTATTTGATCCAGAAATAAGGGGTTATCTGTATATTTATTTTTATATACAGGTTTATATTGTTTAAAGTTGTTTGATGATACCAATCCCAACCCCGGATTTGGGGATGCTACATTTATTTCTTACTAATCGACCATGATATTATCGATTAGTAGAAATCAACACTGTTACAACCGGTATTTCTAAAACTTATCTATATATAATTGTGGGTTTATAATTGAGATTTAAATTATGTTGAATTATAAATGTGGATGATCTATATATTGAGTGCCTATAAATTAAGTGTTTAATGTATTAGTTTATATAAAAAAAATTGAAAGAAAAATCTTATTATTTAGTATTTTTAAATGATAATCAAAAGTATTTCATTCTATATGAAAAATCGATTTTTAAAATCTTATAACAACAAATTTTCAAATTTTATATCATTAAATTTCTAAAATCATAAGCTATTTTATAATATTTATTTTGTGATTTATGGAAGTGTATTTATTTTTATAGCAGTTTTTTTATGTAAATTAGTTGATTTTTAATTTGTAATTTACTTAGTTGCCCATGCATGCATTTTGCTCCCAAACACAAGTTACGGGCAAACTTGGAAATTCCAACCCTAATAACTACTACTTTACTAGCCAAATTACTACCTTATCCTTGCATGCAAAATGACACAAGCTTGCTTGAGGGTTACTCTTGTCAATTCTCACTTCCACTCACTTTTTAGTCAAATCAAAACCATAAAAATCAAGTACAATTTGTTATAATCACAGTCACTCCACTCCACCCTCACCTCTCTTCTCCCTCTCCCTCTCTCGGCCCTCTCTTTCTCTCGGCGTTCACTCCTACTCGAAGCCCCCCCACCCCCCCCCCCCTATTTCTTCATTTTTCATTCAAACATCCATCTTCCATTTAAGTAATCTTACTTCCCATATCTTGTTCTTTAATAATCCAAAGAGTTTAGGGTGAAAAATCTATGTTTTGATCTTGCATGGTAGTGTTTTGTTAAACTCAAAGTGAACACCCTTGATTCTTGTGAATCTAAGGCTTTCACCATGAGATATATTATCATAGGGTTGAGAATGGCTAGACATGAGTGTGTCACACTCATGCAAATGTTGTTTTCTCCCTAATCCATTCGGCCATGACTTGTTAGGAGCCGAATGGATGGTGTTCTTGTTGCCTTGTTGATTTTTATCTGTTTATGTGATAATAGCTTGGTTTTGGAAATAAAAACTTGATAAAACTCTTTGCATGCTAAGTGATCACATTAGTTATGGTTAATGCTAGGCTTTCATGTTAATTCTATGATGAAATATATATGGAAACCATATTGTTTTTGGCTTGTAAGTTTGAAAGCATGCATGCATAGGTTCAACTCATGATTTTCGAAAGTTCTTGATTATTTGGATTGATTTTTGTTAATAATCTCAAATTTTAGTTAAGTAGGATATTAATTATGATATGTTCTCCTTTTTATGTGTTTTTGATTCGTATATATATCGAGGATTTAAGTTGTTATTTTCGAAATTGAGATGACTTGTAATTAGTATATTATTTTGACTCTTGTTTTGCTATATTGCACTCTAGGTAAGGATGATCTCCACTAAGCCAATATTGTGTGTGGGAGTGTTAGTTCATTAGGTTTCCTTGGTTGAGGTTTGGTTTGGGTTTTGATTGATGTTTGGTTTGGTTTGTCAAGTGGGAAACATGGGGGAAAGGGGTACCTCAGATTCTGCAGAATTTCAGTTTGGTCCCATGAGGTTTAGAGTGAGATTTGACCTTGTCATTATAATGCACTTTAAGAACCAAGTCACCAAAAGCTAGTACTAGGGGTATACTTCAGATTTTAGGTGTTTTTTAGAGGTTTGTAGGTTGTTTGGTTAGCTGCACGAGTGAAAATACTAAATATGTCCAGCAGGGGACAGTTTTACTGCAACCTAGAAATAGGGAGTTTTCACCATGTCATTGGTAGGCCCTCACTAGTCCTTAGTTGTCCCTAGTTAGAGGGAGTGTCTGAGGTGTTTTTCCAACCATATTTCAAAGGAATTGAGTTAGGATCATGTGTCACAAGTTAGTGCAAATCATGACACTTTTCTGTCCAGAAAATAGGGGAACAGTGGACTTTAAGCTTAGGCCTAGGTAGGCCCCAACTAGGCCTTTGAGTCACACCAAGTTTGGGAGTTACCTTATGATCAGAAGAGTCTAATGTAGAAGTTTGGGAGGTAAACATGAGGAGTAAGGGTGTCAATTGTTCTCATAAACCCATTGGTGTCATTATTTTCTTCCCTTATAATTAATGCAACATTAATTATATACCCAGGCCTTATTTTCTTCCCTATCAAATTGTGATGCTGAACCCTGTATAAGTTATATTTAGTAACCTTATCTTGACACCTAATAGTCAGTTATTCCTCCAAGTTGTTTATATATGCTTGATAACTCCATTCTTATCCTTAAACCATGAGACCCTATTATACTTTGAACTGATACTCACCTTCTTTATATTTTAAATACCTAAGTCTTATCTGGGACCACTACATTGAACCTAGTTTGACTAATTTCCTTTATACTATCCAATAACCCTGTTAAACCGTAATACCAAATCCCTTGTGAATAGAAACTTTGCAATTCCATTCGATAAGTTATCAGTCTAATTGATCATGGCCTTAAAGTTTATTGAACCTATTCCATGTGCTTCGAAGTTGATCTAGAACCCTTGATAAAGACGTTCACCGTTTAAGAAATTAACCGTTACTTGGCATCAGTTTTTAAAATAAAAAGTTAAAAGTGGATTTTCAGTCCCAAAGGGACAAATGTTTTCTTTAGATAGTGGATCTAGACTGAGACGCAAGTCCTTTCCGCTTTAAATTATAGGCTTAAAGGTTACCTAGGTATCCCATTAATGTTCTAGAACCCAGCGAGGTTCGGGATTACTTCGCGGCTGATCACCGGCTGTAATCCGTAGCGTTATAAAATGGTTTTGATAAAGAAATGGTTTCTAATTGTTTTGTTACAAATAAAAGATGCCATCACCCTGAAAGTTTATCTCTTGTCACTATATGGTTGAATCTTTCATTTCCATTATTATTTTATTTTGTTTATGTATATTATAGCACTTGTTGAGCATTTGGCTCACTACTTGCTTTCACCCTGATATTTCAGCTAGCAGATATAGTTAGATTCAAGCAGACAGCACGTAAGACTTGTGATGCCGATTCGTATGGTCGAGCTCAGGTAGATTAGTGATCGTTTTATGTGAGGACTCAATATTGAAATCAGGTTGTAATAGTTAATAGTATTAGGCTGTTCCAAACCCTAAACTATAAGCTCTTGGTTTCGGTGTATATATTTCCTTTTGTTAACTATTGTAATTATTCGTTTAGTTTTCTTTTGTTAAAGTTGGGGTGTGACAGGTTTTGGTATCAAAGCTACGGTTTAGAGTCCCTGGACAGCCCAAATAGGTTATAGGATATATACATAGGTTATAGAATATTATGCGAGAGTGTGAGTATAGGTTAGGCGAATCCATTGCTAATAATTCTCTTATATATCTATGCATTGTGTGGCAGCAAAGGGCGCATTCCTCATCATCCTCTACATCGTCTGACACAATTGCTTTCTCCGTGTATGCTGAGTTGAGGCGTGAGTTCGACAGGATTCAGGTCAAGTATGATCGACTGCTAGAGCGATTGAAGAACGTGTATCCGGACAGCCGAAATTATGGAGGAAAGCCTAAGAAGTAGATGACTGCGAGACTTGAGACCTTGGTTCAGTACGTTAACACTAAGCTTGATGAGATGCCACCGCAGCGAGACCGTACCATCCCGTATACTATCCAGATGATTGCGGACGAGCTCCATTTCAATCAGGAATCCTAACCATTTCGGTCAGGATCGATGTTTTTTGACCGAATTAACTCCTAATAGTCCTGGTCGACAATATTTTTGACTAAAAGCATTCGACGAGGATTCCTGACCCTTTCGGTCAGGATTTCTTTTGTTTTTCTGATCGAATTTAGCCCTTTTTGATCCTGGTTGTGGTTTTTTCAACCTTAAGCACTTTGACCAGAATTTCTATGTGATTTCTGGTCAAATTGGGTCAGGTTTCGATCGATTTATCCCTCCTTTTCAGCCCTGGTTGAAGTGATTTTTGACCTTATCCATTCAACCAGGAATTCTATATAAATTCTGGTCGAAAACGGGATCATGATTTTCACATGTTTTTTGGCCCATTTTTTATGGGCTTCCTCTTTTGGTCCTTGATTTTGTATGGCCTTCAGATAATTAGGCTTTGGTTTATTCCTATGCCTCTTTATGGGCTTTTTATATTTGGGCCCTTTTGTTAATTTTCTTTAGAAAATCCTGGATTTGGGCCTTGACACTGGGCTTCTTGGGCCCCTAAACACTTGGATTTTCTAGATTTTTCTAGAGTTGGGCCTTAAACACTAGGCTGGACCTTTATTCCTAAGCCCAAATTCTAGATTTTTCTAGAATTTCTAAGGTTTTTTCCGGATTCTTCCAGAATTTTCAAAAATATTTATTTGATTTAAGTTTTATTTCTGGATTCTTCCAGAATGTTCTTTTCTTGGGCCCAAATGGGCTTTTCTAGGCCCAACTAGCCTTCTTTGTGCCTATATAAGAGTGGGATGGGAGAGTGAAATCCCCACACCTCTCATTTCATTTCTCATTTCTCTTCTCAAATACTCTCCTCTCTTCTCAATATTCTCCACACTACTCTCCTTAGAGTTTTCCGGCCAACTTTCTTAGCCTTTTCCGGTCAACCTCCCTTCCAAGGTTACAAGGTTCCTTCAACCTCCATTAATGGCTGATAAGAATTCCGAGAGAGCGGCAAAGATAGATTTAGCTTTGAAATGAGGTAACGACATTGAGATTTGCTCTTCTTACATGTCTTTACTTGATATGATCAACACTAGAGGGGATGACTATCCTTTTAATGCAAATCTTGACTCTTTTGATCATTGCAACACATGGTACAACATAGATTACGATAAGTTAAACATACGTTATAATGTTCATCCTCCTCTTAGACTAGTTCCAGTTGACGGTGGCGATCGTACTTGCCACTGGAAACCCGATACTCTTTTCGTTTACACAGATGCCCTCAATGTTGGGCTTAGGTTTCCTTTTCATCCCTTCATTCCCCACCTGTTAGCAGATTTGCAAATCAGCCCTTGTCAGCTTCCTCCAAATGTATGGAGAAATATTTTATGCTGCATGGTCTGTTGTCTTAGGGGGGCTTTCCTTTGTCTGTAGCTATTTTTAGGAAAATATTCCAATGCTATAATAGTTCTTCTACTATCTGTGGTTGGGTTTATATTAAACAAAGGCCCTAGTATCGCCATATATTTAATAGTGCCTTTATCCCTGATAATAATCCTCACTGGAGAAATAGTTTGTTGGGTTAAGGTGGGAGAATGGGGACTGGGGCACCCTTTTCAGATCTTCCTTTGGGAAGGTTAGTGATGGTAGCCCCAAATCCATTCACCTAACTCCCGAGGAAACTCATATTTATAATGAGCTCATTCGAGATGATGGTGCCACTACTAGTTAGACTTTTCTAGAGGAGTTTTCACTTATACAAGTGGGGCTCTCCTCAGCTTCTCCTCAGGGTATATTTCTTCCCTTCCTGTTTTTACTTTCTTTCATGCATTATTGACATCACTCTTTTTTCTCTTGTTTTGCAACTGCTAAGGAAATTAACGAGGATAATGTGCCTCTCGTTGAGGAGACTGCGAGGATGAAGAAAGCTCGGCTTGCGAGACTAAATACTTGGGGAAAGGCTACTGAGCCTAGGTTCTTAAGAAAGTATAAGGAGCTCATGATGGAGGCTTCTTCTGGGGGAAATGAAACCCCAACTACCCTTATTGCTGATGCTGCTCCCGCATCTGTTGCCACTGGGACCTTCCAGCCTCTTTGGGGATTCCCTAGAGGGGATACTGTAACGCCCCCAAATCCGGGGTCAAGGGATTTGGTCGTCACTATAAAACTTCAATCCAAATTAACCTGTTAAATCAATAAATAAATGCCAGCGGAAGATAATTATCATAAATGACCCCAAACTACTCCAAGATCTTTTAAGGTTACAGTTCTAGAAACAAGAAATCCAAGTTCCACAAATAAATTTTTCACTTTCTTTTAAATCTCTTTTCAATAAATTCCAACTCAAAACTAAACCCACTAGTATAACTTCGAAATGAAGTATACTAGGCCCAAATAAAATACAAAACTATAATATAATATAATATAAACAACTTTACACAATAAAACTTACACTAGCCCGCAAACCCTTGATCAACCACCTTCCAAAAGCTTCTTCTTTGCTTCCTCGAATTACGTAGCTAAACAGCGCAAGCTAATCCTCACTGGAGGTTAAATTTAAAAACAGGCAAGTATGAGCGGAAGAAATGCTCAGCAAGATCATTATAGCATATATAGGGTCTTTTGATATAAAATCGATATCTGCATTAGAGCAGAACATTTAAAATCATAATTGCTGAATTATAAACTCTTTTTGATATTTTCAAGCGAAAGGCTTCAGCAATACTTTGAATCTTGACGAGAATAAAACTCGTAAAACAGTGTTTACGGAAATATCGTAAACCACAATAACATGAAACAATGATTATGGATTGAATCATAAACTTTACTCAAAACTCAACTCTTAATATTAATACTTATTTTGTTGTCATATCAAATTAGATATCAATACGAACTTTGATGCTCACAACACCCATACTGAAATCAGCATCAATCATCTATACTAATACCACCTTTGATATTTAACAACAACGTAAGTATCCACAAAATCAGAAACTGAATCAAAGCCACAATTCACTTTTAATCCAAAACAGAATCAGTACTTTTAATCCAAAATAGAATCAGTTGATAAATCATTTATTCTATGAATATCAAAACAATAAAGAATTTTAGATATCTATTTAGATTGGAACCAATTATGCACTATGCTGTTCCTGATGATCAGTCACGAAACAACACCGGTATCCCGCAGCCATACCGTAAATATAGGTACTACCCGTATCCCGAAGGCATACGGTACCTATAGGGCGCCAAGAAAAGGCATAACAAGCCTTGTAAGATATTACACTTCCGTATTGCACTTCTGTATAATAGCTCACGCTGGACCGGTGCCTCGGCCTCTTACGCTACCAGTAACCATCAAATCTCAAAACCTTTTATTGAAAAAGGGGTCATAATATTCGACACCCGAAATAATTTTATTCCCCCAATTCTTGGGTAGGAATATTCACAACCAAATCACTTTTCTAAAAATCCAAAACATTTGTAAGTCCGATAATTGGATAAGTAAAATCACTTGACTATTCTGAATATAGAATAGCAGATGAGTATTTGCATAAACAGAATTATTTAATTCAGCGATATGTAAAACATTTATCTATTCCGAACAGAGAATAGGGAAAACAATACTTGCATAATATGATTCGAAATAACGTCACTTGAACAATAAGTGAAGTCAGGGGTACTTGCCTTTGGGTTTTAGCAGTTAGTCACACTCATAAAGACGCATCTATTCTGACATTCTGTCTTAAGACATCACCGTCCTTCTATTCAACACTTGATTGATATGTTGCTCCTGCGATTGCTAGAAGCCAGATACCCAATACCATTCCATCTCATTCCTTATCCAACGTCTTGTCCCGATCAACTCGAGAGATCCGCATCTATAATTAAAAGATATAACTTTAATCGTCTAATCGATAATCACTAGACGAACTACGCGTCAAAAGCCTATCGTCTACCCATATGATAGCCCGCACATAAAAGAAACAGTCCAACACAAGATTCTTATGACCCTTACATAAATATAACAGACAAACATAGGACCCTTGATCCACATACACACCTAATTCACATAACACATAAGCACATAATTCATATATCACATAATTCATATCACATATGACTCGGTTCATCAAAAGGGTCGACTCGATACGTTTAAAACTGAAATCAGGTCAAAAATATGATTTTTCGATCAATAATCGACTCAGAATAACTTGTAAAACAAACGACCTTTCGAAACAAAAAGGATTTGGGTCTCGAAAGTATTTTTAATGAAAGCGGAATATTTTTCTGAGTCTGTAGGCGTTCGTTTCGTATTAAACAGACGAACGGTTGATTTATTATGAATTTTTGAACATTTTTCGGAATTAAAATGATCTCCGAATCATTTAATAATAAAATAATAGGGTTCGAACACCCTAAAATAATTTATAAAAATTATCAAGCTTGGAAAATAATTTAAAATAATATCTTAAAGCTCGAAACTATTTTTCAGAATTTTTAAATCAAAAATAAATAATTAAATCTAATTAAATAATCAATTAAAATTAATTAATAACCAATTAAATTGATTAATTAATTAATATTTAAATTAATCGAATAATTTAATAATTAATTATCAACTAAAATCGATTAATTAATTAATTAAGATTTATTGTGTAATAAAAATAATTTTCAGAAAATAAATAATGAATTTTGAAATTAGAAAAATGGATTTTAGAAAGTAAAAACAGAATTTTTGATTTATTTTTGAAAAGAAATTTCAGAAACAGACTTGTGGTTTTTGGAGTGCAACAGAAATGAATCAAAGTCGGGTTATATCCCGGGTCAGAAACCGGGTCGTGGATCCGCCAAGAACAGGCGAAGAACTCGCCGGAAACAATGGCGAAATCCGGCGACTTCCCGTCCGATTCCGGCAACCCGAGCCCTGGTAAAAGACCGCATTTGAGTCCAGATTTTTACACTAACACGATCCTTATTGCTTCTACAACCCAGCAGATACCAGAATCACGTCGTAATCAACTCAGAATCTCAGTTCCGATCTAAACAACGAAGAACACGGCCGTATTCCGGCCAACACCAAAACTTAACCAAATTTAACGATTAAACAACCAAAATAATCCTCGTGACCTCAGGAACAACAATCAATCATCACAACCATCAAATAATCCCTTAAACTCAAAAACCGAATTTAACTAATAAAATTGAAAAAATCGAAATTATAAAATAATCAACCTCTGTTGATGATATGGGTACGAATAGATAGCTCTCATCAAGGACTTCACAACGGTTACAAATACTTGTGATTTGGTGTTCAATAACACCTTCAAAATTGACTTTGATTCTCGGAATTCTCCAAGAACACCAAGAACACATATTCAAAGAATTTTCAGAAAATCAAACCTTAATTTCTATATGATATTGAACTCTATTTTTGACATATAATATACCAAATTGACCAGAAAAACATGCTCTACAACATGGAAGCATCAAATCACATCAACAACATCAAGAACAAAAATTCATAATTTAATTATCAAATAATTCGAATATAAATAAATAAATAAGAAAATTACTGTGATTTCTGGATGAAAACTGATGATTGATTCAGATAGAGGATTTCGAGAGCTTCGTTTTGATATGCTGCACGCCCGAATCGGAGTTCGATAACGCCTTCGTTCGTGTGTTTGATTCTCGGGAACGTATCGGTTTTTCTCGGGTTTTTCTCTGTATTTACGGTGTTTTAACTGGTTGCAAATGAATAAACGGAATAAACGAAATAAGAAATAGGCTATTTATATTTATGGAATATTGGATCGTTCTGGATCGTTTTGGATCGTTCTGGATCATTAAATTAGTTGCTTAGCCGCTAAGTAACTGCAATAACGATCCGATTCAATACCAAAATTGGATAATTATCAAAACCGAGCTTTTTATAAAATATTATATACGAGAATAATATAAAAATATCCCGTCTCTCGAAAATACGGGTTTTATTGATAACCGAAATAACTATCGTATCGAAAATATTGCGCCGGGCCGCGCACGGGTTAAACCGTAATCCGGATTGAAAAAGTCAAAACACGGAAAATGTCCGGAATTACCCGATTAGGTTAGGAAGGAGTTTTCGGAAGAGTTTCGGGTTGTAAAAACGCAAAAACGATTGAAGTCGGACGATTCCCGGCTTTATAAAATAATTTTGGTAATTATTCAGAAAATAATTAATAGTACATAAATTAATATAAAATCATCTAACAGTCCAAAAATTACCAGAAAAATATCACAATTATCTATATTTTATTCTGGACATATAATAATTCAAATACTCAAATAATATCACATATAAACATCCAAACATCAATTCCACTTATCAGATAATTCACCAAAATTCACGTAAAATCACATAAATAATTCCAATTAATAATAATAATAAGATTTGAAAATATGGGATATTACAATCTACCCACCTTATAAGGATTCCGTCCTCGGAATCAGCAGAAGAAAGCACTAAGGGTTTTCTAACCAACTTTCCGTCACACCGCCTTACTTTGACTTGACCAGGATACTCAACTTAACTTAATTGGCATACCTTCAAATATTTGAAATGATAAAATCATAGAAAAGAAAAGAATTTCATATCATAACAGGATAGAATCTGAATTGGAGAAAAAGTATTGTTGAAATGAAATAATAACTGAGAGATCAATATGATCAAACGAACTTGGTATTGCGTGTCCAAATTAAGACACTACTAAAGGTTATTAACCTTCATGTATTCACAACACACACAAGTGATGGCGTCCCATCCAACTCCTATCACACAGACAGATATACCTTGTGTCCCCTATAGTTAGGGTTGTTCATCTCAGTCAGAGTAAAAGAATGTCAAAGGAATTCAAAATCAAATGAATAAACTGAAAAGATTTCAAAGCTGATATTTCTGAAGGAAATGAAATCCAGAGAACAAAATTTTGGCACCAGATGAGCAAGTGGTGTCACATTACCAAGAAACTATCCACCAAATAAGAAAAGTGGAAGTTAAATTATAATAACTTGACAGAGCTATCAAAACCTGAAAAATAGGCTTCACGACAGCCTCTGGCACAATTAAAACACATATATGATTGAAAATGAGTGTTAGGGAATATCTCCTCTAACAATCACTTCTTTTGAGAGATGTCAAAATGAATTATAGAAAGAAAAGGTATTGCCAAAGTCTTAATATTTATCTTCAACTTGAACTCTCCAGTTGACTCGCCATCTGATTCTAGACGCTTCTTCATGTTCCAAGGATATCGATAATCTTCATCGTCGTCGAATCGTAGTAACCTCGGAAGATTCCACAATAGAAGTTTGCAGCTTCCCGGAGTTCCGTCCAGCTCAACACAACCATCTCAAACGAATACGCCTATCTTAACTTACTCGTTGGTACTATATCCAATAGTCCAACAGGAACTCGATATGAGCTCAAACGTCCTCACATAGCTATACACACTCCTACACACTCTCGTTTCTAGTTTACTATAACCTCAGCTCTGATACCAACCTGTAACGCCCCCAAATCCGGGGTCAAGGGATTTGGTCGTCACTATAAAACTTCAATCCAAATTAACCTGTTAAATCAATAAATAAATGCCAGCGGAAGATAATTATCATAAATGACCCCAAACTACTCCAAGATCTTTTAAGGTTACAGTTCTAGAAACAAGAAATCCAAGTTCCACAAATAAATTTTTCACTTTCTTTTAAATCTCTTTTCAATAAATTCCAACTCAAAACTAAACCCACTAGTATAACTTCGAAATGAAGTATACTAGGCCCAAATAAAATACAAAACTATAATATAATATAATATAAACAACTTTACACAATAAAACTTACACTAGCCCGCAAACCCTTGATCAACCACCTTCCAAAAGCTTCTTCTTTGCTTCCTCGAATTACGTAGCTAAACAGCGCAAGCTAATCCTCACTGGAGGTTAAATTTAAAAACAGGCAAGTATGAGCGGAAGAAATGCTCAGCAAGATCATTATAGCATATATAGGGTCTTTTGATATAAAATCGATATCTGCATTAGAGCAGAACATTTAAAATCATAATTGCTGAATTATAAACTCTTTTTGATATTTTCAAGCGAAAGGCTTCAGCAATACTTTGAATCTTGACGAGAATAAAACTCGTAAAACAGTGTTTACGGAAATATCGTAAACCACAATAACATGAAACAATGATTATGGATTGAATCATAAACTTTACTCAAAACTCAACTCTTAATATTAATACTTATTTTGTTGTCATATCAAATTAGATATCAATACGAACTTTGATGCTCACAACACCCATACTGAAATCAGCATCAATCATCTATACTAATACCACCTTTGATATTTAACAACAACGTAAGTATCCACAAAATCAGAAACTGAATCAAAGCCACAATTCACTTTTAATCCAAAACAGAATCAGTACTTTTAATCCAAAATAGAATCAGTTGATAAATCATTTATTCTATGAATATCAAAACAATAAAGAATTTTAGATATCTATTTAGATTGGAACCAATTATGCACTATGCTGTTCCTGATGATCAGTCACGAAACAACACCGGTATCCCGCAGCCATACCGTAAATATAGGTACTACCCGTATCCCGAAGGCATACGGTACCTATAGGGCGCCAAGAAAAGGCATAACAAGCCTTGTAAGATATTACACTTCCGTATTGCACTTCTGTATAATAGCTCACGCTGGACCGGTGCCTCGGCCTCTTACGCTACCAGTAACCATCAAATCTCAAAACCTTTTATTGAAAAAGGGGTCATAATATTCGACACCCGAAATAATTTTATTCCCCCAATTCTTGGGTAGGAATATTCACAACCAAATCACTTTTCTAAAAATCCAAAACATTTGTAAGTCCGATAATTGGATAAGTAAAATCACTTGACTATTCTGAATATAGAATAGCAGATGAGTATTTGCATAAACAGAATTATTTAATTCAGCGATATGTAAAACATTTATCTATTCCGAACAGAGAATAGGGAAAACAATACTTGCATAATATGATTCGAAATAACGTCACTTGAACAATAAGTGAAGTCAGGGGTACTTGCCTTTGGGTTTTAGCAGTTAGTCACACTCATAAAGACGCATCTATTCTGACATTCTGTCTTAAGACATCACCGTCCTTCTATTCAACACTTGATTGATATGTTGCTCCTGCGATTGCTAGAAGCCAGATACCCAATACCATTCCATCTCATTCCTTATCCAACGTCTTGTCCCGATCAACTCGAGAGATCCGCATCTATAATTAAAAGATATAACTTTAATCGTCTAATCGATAATCACTAGACGAACTACGCGTCAAAAGCCTATCGTCTACCCATATGATAGCCCGCACATAAAAGAAACAGTCCAACACAAGATTCTTATGACCCTTACATAAATATAACAGACAAACATAGGACCCTTGATCCACATACACACCTAATTCACATAACACATAAGCACATAATTCATATATCACATAATTCATATCACATATGACTCGGTTCATCAAAAGGGTCGACTCGATACGTTTAAAACTGAAATCAGGTCAAAAATATGATTTTTCGATCAATAATCGACTCAGAATAACTTGTAAAACAAACGACCTTTCGAAACAAAAAGGATTTGGGTCTCGAAAGTATTTTTAATGAAAGCGGAATATTTTTCTGAGTCTGTAGGCGTTCGTTTCGTATTAAACAGACGAACGGTTGATTTATTATGAATTTTTGAACATTTTTCGGAATTAAAATGATCTCCGAATCATTTAATAATAAAATAATAGGGTTCGAACACCCTAAAATAATTTATAAAAATTATCAAGCTTGGAAAATAATTTAAAATAATATCTTAAAGCTCGAAACTATTTTTCAGAATTTTTAAATCAAAAATAAATAATTAAATCTAATTAAATAATCAATTAAAATTAATTAATAACCAATTAAATTGATTAATTAATTAATATTTAAATTAATCGAATAATTTAATAATTAATTATCAACTAAAATCGATTAATTAATTAATTAAGATTTATTGTGTAATAAAAATAATTTTCAGAAAATAAATAATGAATTTTGAAATTAGAAAAATGGATTTTAGAAAGTAAAAACAGAATTTTTGATTTATTTTTGAAAAGAAATTTCAGAAACAGACTTGTGGTTTTTGGAGTGCAACAGAAATGAATCAAAGTCGGGTTATATCCCGGGTCAGAAACCGGGTCGTGGATCCGCCAAGAACAGGCGAAGAACTCGCCGGAAACAATGGCGAAATCCGGCGACTTCCCGTCCGATTCCGGCAACCCGAGCCCTGGTAAAAGACCGCATTTGAGTCCAGATTTTTACACTAACACGATCCTTATTGCTTCTACAACCCAGCAGATACCAGAATCACGTCGTAATCAACTCAGAATCTCAGTTCCGATCTAAACAACGAAGAACACGGCCGTATTCCGGCCAACACCAAAACTTAACCAAATTTAACGATTAAACAACCAAAATAATCCTCGTGACCTCAGGAACAACAATCAATCATCACAACCATCAAATAATCCCTTAAACTCAAAAACCGAATTTAACTAATAAAATTGAAAAAATCGAAATTATAAAATAATCAACCTCTGTTGATGATATGGGTACGAATAGATAGCTCTCATCAAGGACTTCACAACGGTTACAAATACTTGTGATTTGGTGTTCAATAACACCTTCAAAATTGACTTTGATTCTCGGAATTCTCCAAGAACACCAAGAACACATATTCAAAGAATTTTCAGAAAATCAAACCTTAATTTCTATATGATATTGAACTCTATTTTTGACATATAATATACCAAATTGACCAGAAAAACATGCTCTACAACATGGAAGCATCAAATCACATCAACAACATCAAGAACAAAAATTCATAATTTAATTATCAAATAATTCGAATATAAATAAATAAATAAGAAAATTACTGTGATTTCTGGATGAAAACTGATGATTGATTCAGATAGAGGATTTCGAGAGCTTCGTTTTGATATGCTGCACGCCCGAATCGGAGTTCGATAACGCCTTCGTTCGTGTGTTTGATTCTCGGGAACGTATCGGTTTTTCTCGGGTTTTTCTCTGTATTTACGGTGTTTTAACTGGTTGCAAATGAATAAACGGAATAAACGAAATAAGAAATAGGCTATTTATATTTATGGAATATTGGATCGTTCTGGATCGTTTTGGATCGTTCTGGATCATTAAATTAGTTGCTTAGCCGCTAAGTAACTGCAATAACGATCCGATTCAATACCAAAATTGGATAATTATCAAAACCGAGCTTTTTATAAAATATTATATACGAGAATAATATAAAAATATCCCGTCTCTCGAAAATACGGGTTTTATTGATAACCGAAATAACTATCGTATCGAAAATATTGCGCCGGGCCGCGCACGGGTTAAACCGTAATCCGGATTGAAAAAGTCAAAACACGGAAAATGTCCGGAATTACCCGATTAGGTTAGGAAGGAGTTTTCGGAAGAGTTTCGGGTTGTAAAAACGCAAAAACGATTGAAGTCGGACGATTCCCGGCTTTATAAAATAATTTTGGTAATTATTCAGAAAATAATTAATAGTACATAAATTAATATAAAATCATCTAACAGTCCAAAAATTACCAGAAAAATATCACAATTATCTATATTTTATTCTGGACATATAATAATTCAAATACTCAAATAATATCACATATAAACATCCAAACATCAATTCCACTTATCAGATAATTCACCAAAATTCACGTAAAATCACATAAATAATTCCAATTAATAATAATAATAAGATTTGAAAATATGGGATATTACAGATACTGTGGTTGGATCCACTAAACATGGGTGAGATTAGTCCTACCATGGTGTGACCCCCAAGGATTTTACTGATGTTGTGGCTACCCCAGATCTGGAGAGGGTGAAGCTCATAGGTGCTCAGTCCCTGGCCTCGGTATGTCCCTTTCTCAAAATTTCATTTTCTCTTTACTTATAGCACTTTCTTGCCTTATATATTATGTGTTATTTCATTTCAGTCCAATGCTTATTTCCAAGCCGCTGTGAGGTAAGGCGAGTCATGGAAGAGGGCCTCGGACAAGGCTGATAACTCCCTCAGGAAGCAGCAGAGGAAGTATGCTGCCTTAGAGAGAAGGTTCAAGCGCAAGGAGGAGGAGCTCGGAGAGTCCAACGCTGAGTTGGTTGTGCTAAGGGCCGAGAAGGACAAGGCGATTAACAACTACTTGGATTCGGAGGAGTTTACCCAGTCCATGAGGGTGAGGGATGAATCGGTGTTCCCTGGGTTTTTTAGGACTGGCTGGGACACGGCCCTTGGGACCGTGAATGAGGCTTGCCCTAATATTAACCCAGCGGACTATGTCTGACCTGAAGACGAGGCTTTGCTACAGAGGTTCCGCACCCGAGTGGTCGTCTCGGATTGTATTCCTCAGGACCCGCTTCTTCCTCCTCCCGAGTCATCTTCTAAGCCTGCTGCAGATGATAGCTCTTCCTCCTCTAGGACTACTGAGACTTCCAGCGAGAGCGGCGAAGATGATGATATGGATGCTGAGGGCACCTCTACTCCTTAGAGCTTTTCTAGCCCTGCGTGACTTTTTTATTTTACTTTGTCTTTGAGACTTAATTTATCAGACTTTGTACTATTTATTTGAACCATTTTTATTTATCGAACTTTATGTTTTCATCTCATGCATTTAGTTTACTTGCCATGCCACAGACATTTAAATATATTTCGAAAACTTTCTAAATTTCACAAATTGTTGAGATTCATCCCTTACACAAGTCTTAATAAACCTCAAAATAAAACTAAAGCATGTGAATTCTAAGCAAGCAAAGCTTCAAGGTGATTTTTAACCTACTTGTCATCTTGACAAGTGAGAATCGTGCTCAACCACTTCACACATAGTAAATCTTCAGGTTTTATGCATGCCAAGTTCTCGGGACTTCAAAACCATCCATAGTCTCAAACTTGTAGGTTCCTTTACCCTGAATACTTTTGACCTTGTATGGCCCTTCTCAATTTGGGAAAATTTTCCCTTTTTGTCCTACACCAGAAGCTTCCATCTTCCTCAAGACTAAGTCACCTTGCTTGAAGAACCTTTCCTTAACCCTTAGGTTGTAGTAGAATGAAGCCTTTTTCTGATATTCCACTATCTTCGCATGTGCCTTATTTCGTACTTCATCAATCAGATCCAGGGCTAACCTTTGCCCTTCCTCATTTTCCTGAGCATTAAAAGCTTGAATCCTGGGAGAGGAATGTGATATCTCTACAGGAACAACCGCTTCTGCCCCATATGCTAACATGAAGGGATTTGCTCCAGTCGTGACTCTACAGGTAGTCCTATAGGCCCATAGTATTGGAAGTATTTCATCCACCCAGTTACTCCTCGACTTCTAGATCCTCTTCTTTAGTCCATCCAGGATTATTCGATTCGCCACTTCCGCTTGCCCATTGGCTTGCGGGTGAGCCACAGAGGTGAATTGTAATTCAATTTCATTCTCCTCATAATACTTCTTGAATTCCTCATTATTGAATTATGTTCCATTATCAGTGACTGGGATGCGGGAAATTCCATACCGACACATGATATTTTCCCACAGAAATTGTGCAACCTGCTTAATTGTGATTTTGGCCAAAGGCTTGGCTTTAATCCACATAGTAAAATAAACAATGGCTACAATCAGGAACTTCCTTTGTGCCATGGCCATAGGGAAAGGTCCAAGTATATCCATTCCCCACATAGCAAAGGGGATGGGTGAGTTGATGGAGGTCAGCATCTCGGGGGGTGTCTAACGACAGGTGCATGCTTCTGACAGCGGTCACACTTCTTCACATACTCTTAGGCATCGACCATCATTTCTGGCCAATAGAAGCCTAAACGGGTTATCTTATGAGCTAGTGCTCTGCCCCCTAAATGTTGCCCACAGATACCTTCATGCACTTTTTCAAGAGCCAAGCGTGCCTCATCGGGCCTGAGACATCTTAAGTAAGGAACTCCATAAGATCTTTTATACAAAATCCCATCTATCAAGGAGTATCTCAGTGCTCGAACAGCCAACTTCCGTGCTTCAATAGCATCATTTGGCAACCAACCGGTTTGAATATGGGTCTTAATGGGATCTATCCAAGACATCCCCAGACCTATAGGAGCTACAAGCTTAACATCAATGCTCCTTGTCTTCAGAACACGGAAGTATACACTTCCTGAACTTTTCTCTATCTCAGATGAAGCAAAATTTGGTAATGCATCTGCCTTAGCATTTTCCTCCCTTGGAATGTGCTCAATATGGCATTCATCGAATTGGGTCATCACAGCCCTTACTAAGCGGACATACTTCGAGTCTCCACAGACCTTTAAGTTCTTGACTCTAAGTGTCCCTGCTAAGCCGAGGCCAGCTATTAGAGCTTCATATTCTGCCTCATTATTTGTGGTCAGGAAGTCTAACTTCATAGCATATTCAATCAAGAACCCATCAGGACTTTGTAAAACCAACCCTGCTCCACTTGAATTTTTTTTTGATGCTCCATCAAATTATAGAACCCAATATTCCTTCTCCTTGCCATTTTTTTCTTTATCCCCCTTATCAACTTCCTTTTCTTGAGGTATGGTACCTTCCTGCCCCCCGACTTCTTGGTTGGGTATGGTACATTCCACCACGAAGTCAGACAATGCCTGGGCTTTTATTGCCGTTCGTGGCTTATACTTGATGTTAAATTCTCCCAACTCTATTGCCCACTTGATCAGCCTTCCACTAGCCTTGGGACTATGAATAATATTTCTCAAGGGCTGATTTGTTAGTACTTCAATCTTATGAGCCTGAAAGTAGGGACGCTACTTTCTTGAAGACATTACTAAGGCTAAAGCAAACTTCTCAGTAGTTGAATAATTCAACTCAGCTCCATGTAGAATCTTGCTAACATAGTATACGGGTTTCTGGATTTTAAGTTCCTCCTTAACCAATATAGCGCTCAAGGCATTCTCTGAAATAGCCAAGTATAAGAATAAAATTTTATTCACAACTGGCTTGGCCAACAACGGGGCCTAGGCCATATTTTTTTAATTCCTCAAATGCTTTCTGGCTTTCCTCACTCCATACAAAATCCTTAACCTTCTTTAAGGACTTGAAGAACGACAAGCACTTGTCCCCAGATTTGGAGATGAATCGTCATAACGCAGCAATCCTTCCAGTGAGCTTTTGAACTTCTTTGATAGTTTTTGGTGGCTCCATGTCTAGGATTACCTTTATTTTGTCGGGATTGGCCTCGATCCTCTCTTGGAGACCGTCAATCCCAAAAAATTTCCAGATCCTACTTCGAAAGCACACTTTACAGGATTTAACATCATCTTGTGGTATCTCAGGACCTCAAAAGCTTCCCTCAAATGGGTTATATGGTCAGTCTTCACTAGACTCTTGACTAACATGTCATCAACATAAACTTCCATGGTCTTGCCAATAAGATCCTTAAAAATTTTATTTACCAACCTTTGATAGGTGGCTCTTGTATTCTTGAGACCAAATGCCATAACAAGATAACAATAAACACCAAAGTCAGTGATGAATGATACCTTTAGGATGTCATCCTTGTGCGTCATGATCTGATTGTATCCACTAAATCCATCCATAAGGCTCAGCATCTCATGTCCAACAGTGGCATCTATCAAAGTATTTATCCTTGGCAACGGGAAACAGTCCTTAGGGCATGCGTCATTCAGATCAGTGAAGTTTACACACATCCTCCATTTTCCATTGGCCTTATTCACCATTACAGGGTTTTCTAACCATTCTGGAAATTGTATATCCTCAATGAAACCAACATCTAAGAGCTTCTCTACTTCCTATTTTATAGCCTTTTGCCTCTCTGGAGCAAAACTTCTTTTCTTTTACTTCACCGTCTTCCGACTCGGATCCACATTCAGCTTGTGAGTAATCAGTTCCGGGTCTATGCCTGGCATATCAGCTGCCGACCATGCAAACACATCACTATTTTCTTGCAGAAATTTCACCAACTTCCCTCTAAGGGGCTCATCTAGTGTGGCTCCAACGAAAGTCACTTTCTCAGGATCCTCGGGAGCTAAAGGAATCAAAACCAAGTCTTCTACTGGCTTCCCTCTTTTCTCATCATTTTCTCGGATATCCAGATCTTCAATAGGCAGAACTTTCCCCCCAACTCCATCTGCCCTCAGAGAGGCTACATAACAACTTCTAGCCATTTTTTTATTTCCTCTCTCTTCTCCAATCCCATTCCGGGTGGGAAACTTCATAACTGAATGGTAGGAAGAAGGGACTGCCTTGAAGGCATGTTTCCCTGTTCTCCCCATGATAGCATTGTAAGTTGAACAAGCCTTCACCACCACAAAGTCCAACATCTGTGTTGCTTGCCTTGGTTCCTGTCCTATGGTTGTTGGCAACTTAATTATCCCTTCCACGGGGCACTCCACTCCTGCAAATCCATATATCGGTATATCGGTCGGGATTAATTGAGAATCATTATAACCCATCCTTAAAAAGGTATCATGAAGCAAGATATCTACTAAAGCACCATTATCCACAAGGACCCTCTTAACCGGGCTTTTTCCTATTATCGGTGTTATGACCAGTGGGTCGTCATGAGGAAATTTCATACCCTATTAGGTCAGAATCATCAAAAGCCATTATTACTCCTATCCTGGCCCTCTTCGGGGCTTCCCCAACAATATGCATAACCTCCCTGGTATATGCTTTCCTGGAGTTCTTGGATAATCCAGCAGCAGTTGGTCCTCCAAAAATTATGTTTATCACAGGCCCTCGGGGTCGTGGTCCTCCAAAGATTGCATTTATAACTGGTCCCATAGGCTGGGGATTCCACCCCTGATCGTCTTGGTCCCTCCTACGATCTTCAAAGTTCTTTCTTTTATTGTTATTCCTATCTCTTCCTTCCCCAGTGTACTTGTTCAATCTTCATTTTCGAATGAGGAATTATATTTCATCTTTCAGTTTCCTACACTCGTCGGTGTCATGACCAACATCTTTGTGAAATCTACAATATTTGCTCTTATCTAGCTTGGCAGGATCAGCCTTCAAGGGTTTAGGCCAACGAATATCTTGATCTTTCTCGATTTCCATCATGATCTGGCTTCTAGGAGCATTCAGCTTAGCGTATTCAGTGAACTTTTGTCAGGGTCCTCCCTTCTTTGGGTTTGAATTAGGGTTTTGCTCAATTCTAGGATACTTGTCCTTAGCAATATATTCCAGATCAGTTTTTTGCTTCTTGCCTCCAGTGGGCTCGTTACTCACTACTATTTTCCTTATACTCTCCTCCACTTTGATGTACTTACCAGCCCTATCTTGGAGCGGCAACATGCTTTCTGGGGGGCACTTGGCCAAGGACATCTTGAAGAACTCATCCCTAGTTCCATGTTGTAGTGCTATCATGGCTACCTTGTCATCAAGGTCCGGGACTTTTAAATCTTCCTTTGTGAAATGATTCAGGTAGTCTCTCAAGGATTCCTTCGCTCCCTACACAATGCTCATGAGGGATGCTGAACTTTTCTCATGTACTCTCCCACTGATGAACTGCTTAATAAAAGCCTGACTTAAATCTCTGAAGGACCCAATAGAGTTCGGGGGCAAACGACTATACCATCTTTGAGCTATACCCGACAGGGTTTGAGGAAAGGCCCGGCACTTAATAGCGTCATTCACGGGCTACAATAACAGTGCATTAGAGAATGTCCTGACATGATTAGTGGGATCTCCCGTTCCATCATAAGCTTCGATGGTGGGCATCTTGAACTTCCTTGAGATATGGGCATTCATTATCTCTTCAGTGAATGGTGGAGTAGGATCATCAGGATCTCCAAGGGGAAGAAGATTGTTTGGATCAGCTATTGGGACTACAGCCCTTCTTTGTGACGGACCATCCAGGTCTATGATTGGAGGAGGATTTCTCCCCCTAGGTGGTAATGGGAGTCTGGGAGCCTGTGCGCCTCCAAGTCGCGCTTCAGCCTTTGAATCTCAGCCTCGTGGGCCTTGATCCTCTCCTGCACTTCTTGGGGATTCACTCATCGGGTGACATTGGTTACCATCAGCCATCGGCTCTTTGCTAGCACGTCTCCTTCTTGGGGCTACTTCATCATCCGAAGATTCGGAGTCTCTCTCAGTATAAGGACCAGAAAATTCCTGATCCTCTGGGATAGGAGCCAAACCTTGTATGTAGGGGGTGTTTACTCCCGTGCTTCACTCCGTACAGCATGTCCACTTCCTCCAACCTCGGGGTAAAGGGGCATCCCATAAGGGGGGTTGGTGGTCACAACAGTTGAATACTCATACCCAACGGGTCGAGAATTCACAGGTGTATATAGTTGTTGAAGTTGGGGATTCGTACCATGAAGAGCCGGGGTAATCCTCCCTTGAGGTTGAGGTTCAGTTGCCCCTACCTGGGCTCCTCCTTGGGTGGCGGCATAGGTTGAATGCGGAGGTACCTCCACGGTTGACGAAATCATTTGGGTTGTCCCCGCTGGTGTTCCTCCTTCTAGGGTGTTGTTTCATCTCCATGTTCTCGCCATGGTTGTTGTTGTGCTTTCCCACAGACGGTGCCAAATGTTATGGATCAAAAACTAAAGTATAATAATTGTCGTATTTATCACTAAGGAACGTGAGCTTCGAGGCTCGATTTGACTGCTCTTGTGTTTCGTGACTCGATTTGCCTTACAAGATGCCTACGTACCTTGCTGTGTGCCAAGGATCAAGTCAAAAACGTAGTTTTGATCTGTGGGGTGAGGCCCCTTATATAGATGTTGGGAGTCCTTAAATAATGGATAAAATATTGATTTCTAAATTTTAGAAAAATCCTAAAAATAATTATTGAAAATTATAAAACCATAAAAACAATTTTAGAGACAATCCACATATATTTACAAATAAACTTGCATTAAATCTACTTTTAAAAGTGAAAACAATTAAATTCAATTCCATAATTAATTACGAGGACAACCCGGTACACCATAAATCACACATACATAATAATAATAAAACAACACATAGCGATCAAAGCCAATACACATATTTTATTTAATTAATTACTTAATAATTACACACTTAAATAGTATAAAAATATACGAGTCATTATATTCTTCCCCCTTTAAAAAGATTATGTCCTCAGAATCTGATTTAATGAAACAAGTGAGGATATTTGTCAAGCATATCTGACTCTAACTTTCAGGTAACCTCTTTGACTCGGGGATTTATTCAAAGCATACTCGCTATGGATCTAAACTCATTCCTAAGGACTCGCTCTTAACGATCTAGGATTTGGATCGATCATTCCACGCAGAATAAATTTGGATGAGAGCCCATTGGCTCCTAATCAACGATTTGGTTCGAATCAGATATATATCACTTAACATTAACACGTGGAACATACTATGCATATACACATTGCAACTGCGGCGACAATATCAACTCATAGACAACTTTATCTATATTTCTCAGTACCTCGAACGGTTCAATATATTTAGGACTCTACTTGTCTATTCAAACATAACCAATATCTTTCAAGGTGAATCTTCTGTTAGCACCAATGATCCTATTTCTATATTCACACTCTTTTAATGCAAGTCCGCCTTCTTTCTTTGTCTATCCCAAGCTGCTTTAACTCTTTCCCCAAATCAATATTACTACGCATTCGGTGTGCCAGATTAATTAAGGACCTGACGACATCCTTACTCCCACTTTCTCACAATAGAGGGGAACCCATACTTATATCCGCACAGGGCTTTGCAAGGTAGCATTCTCCTACTAGCATGATAATTATCAACATAGAAAACTCAATTAATGGTAGGTGATTAACTCAGTTCCCCTTTTAAATCCAAACATATATACTCTCAACATATCTTATATTATCTGAGTTGTCTTCTCACTTTGACCTTTTGTCTAAGGATAATAGGTAATACTCATTTTCAACTTAGTTTTCCAAACATGCGAACACCTCTTACTCATTTTCATCCGTTAAGGCTGGAAAGTAATCTTATATATTCACTTCTTATCATATTCATGTATTCAACTTGGTCTTCCTTAGTCCTTGAATGGGCGAGGATGTTATCAATAAATATAATTACACCATCCAAGTACTCCTTATACATTATGATCTTTAAACCTTTAAACGTGACTAGTAAATTTGCTAATCCGATTAATATCATCAGAACTCATAATTCCTATACCTCACTCTAAACACAGTCTTTAATATGACCTCAGGCTTACCTTAAACTGTCAGTAGCCTGATCTTACGTCTTTCTCTAAGAACCAACACATTCTTTTAATTGAATCATATAGATAATTAATTCTATACAGGGATTACTTATTTCTTTTCATCAACTTTTCCAACCTATGATAGTCAGCACGAAACATCACGCATCCCTTCTTCTCTTCTATAAACCATATCAATACACAACACGGAATACACCCTGTCTCATTATTACTTCATCCCACAATCCTGAAATTTCCTTAACTGTTTACTCAATTCCTACGGGGTCATACGACAAGGGACTTTTGTCACTGGCTCAACTCTGGTGTTGAACCAATAAGAACTTGATATCATAATCTAGGTAATCTCGGCAACTCATCCAGAAGGATCCATGGAACTTCATTTACAACCTGAATTTCTTTTAACTCTCATATTCATTACACGCACTTGGTATACTTTACTTCCTTGTTCTAATGACTTCTTTTCTTGTGTGTTTAAAAGAGACTCTTTATCTTATTATATTACCTTTGCAATGTCTTTCATATATAATAATTCTTATTATTCTTACGAT